>NC_048571.1:9586148-9591148 GCF_013265735.2 Oncorhynchus mykiss | reverse complement strand
AGAAATGAAGAAACGGCACCCAACAGCTAATTAGCAGACAATTAGTGTATCCCATCTATGGCTCGTTGCTGTTTGTGATATGATAATTCCTCTAGTGTGCCATGTTTGTAAACATCCGGATTGATCAGCTAGTTTAGTCACACACCAAAGACAAGTCTCAGACCACCCATGTATGTATCAGAGAGGCATCTGGAGTACGACTGCTGATCTAGAATCAGTTTAGTAATTTAGCTCATAATAAATAGGATTATATGGACTGGTTCTGATACCTATCCCAGACCTGCTGTTTTCAACTCTCTAGAGACAGCAGGAGCGGTAAAGATGCTCTCAATGATCGGCTATGAAAAGCCAACTGACATTTACTCCTGAGGTGCTGACCTGTTGCACCCTCTACAACTACTGTGATTATTATTATTTGACCCTGCTGGTCACCTATGAACATTTGGACATCTTGGCCATGCTCTGTTATAATCTCCACCCGCCACAGCCAGAAGAGGACTGGCCACCCCTCATGGCCTGGTTCCTCTCTAGGTTTCTTCCTAGGTTTTGGCCTTTCTAGGGAGTTTTTCCTAGCCACTGTGCTTCTACACCTGCATTGCTTGCTGTTTGGGGTTTTAGGCTGGGTTTCTGTACAGCACTTTGAGATATCAGCTGATGTAAGAAGGGCTTTATAAATACATTTGATTTGATTTGATTCTAGAATCAGTTTAATAAATAATACCATATGGACCGGTGTGGTTCTGATTCTAGATCAGTTTAATAAATATTACCATATGGACCAGTGTGGTTCTGATTCTAGAATCAGTTTAATAAATATGATTCTATGGACTGGTGTGGTTCTGATTCTAGAATCAGTTTAATAAATATTACCATATGGACCAGTGTGGTTCTGATTCTAGAATCAGTTTAATAAATATGATTCTATGGACTGGTGTGGTTCTGATTCTAGATCAGTTTAATAAATATTACCATATGGACCAGTGTGGTTCTGATTCTAGAATCAGTTTAATAAATATTACCATATGGACCGGTGTGGTTCTGATTCTAGATCAGTTTAATAAATATGATTATATGGACCGGTGTGGTTCTGATTCTAGATCAGTTTAATAAATATGATTATATGGACCGGTGTGGTTCTGATTCTAGAATCAGTTTAATAAATATTACCATATGGACCGGTGTGGTTCTGATTCTAGATCAGTTTAATAAATATGATTATATGGACCGGTGTGGTTCTGATTCTAGATCAGTTTAATAAATATGATTATATGGACCGGTGTGGTTCTGATTCTAGATCAGTTTAATAAATATGATTATATGGACCGGTGTGGTTCTGATTCTAGAATCAGTTTAATAAATATTACCATATGGACCGGTGTGGTTCTGATTCTAGATCAGTTTAATAAATATGATTATATGGACCGGTGTGGTTCTGATTCTAGATCAGTTTAATAAATATGATTATATGGACCGGTGTGGTTCTGATTCTAGATCAGTTTAATAAATATGATTATATGGACCGGTGTGGTTCTGATTCTAGAATCAGTTTAATAAATATTACCATATGGACCGGTGTGGTTCTGATTCTAGATCAGTTTAATAAATATGATTATATGGACCGGTGTGGTTCTGATTCTAGATCAGTTTAATAAATATGATTATATGGACCGGTGTGGTTCTGATTCTAGATCAGTTTAATAAATATGATTATATGGACCAGTGTGGTTCTGATTCTAGATCAGTTTAATAAATATGATTATATGGACCAGTGTGGTTCTGATTCTAGAATCAGTTTAATAAATATGATTCTATGGACTGGTGTGGTTCTGATTCTAGAATCAGTTTAATAAATATTACCATATGGACCAGTGTGGTTCTGATTCTAGAATCAGTTTAATAAATATGATTCTATGGACTGGTGTGGTTCTGATTCTAGATCAGTTTAATAAATATTACCATATGGACCAGTGTGGTTCTGATTCTAGAATCAGTTTAATAAATATTACCATATGGACCGGTGTGGTTCTGATTCTAGATCAGTTTAATAAATATGATTATATGGACCGGTGTGGTTCTGATTCTAGATCAGTTTAATAAATATGATTATATGGACCGGTGTGGTTCTGATTCTAGAATCAGTTTAATAAATATTACCATATGGACCGGTGTGGTTCTGATTCTAGATCAGTTTAATAAATATGATTATATGGACCGGTGTGGTTCTGATTCTAGATCAGTTTAATAAATATGATTATATGGACCGGTGTGGTTCTGATTCTAGATCAGTTTAATAAATATGATTATATGGACCGGTGTGGTTCTGATTCTAGAATCAGTTTAATAAATATTACCATATGGACCGGTGTGGTTCTGATTCTAGATCAGTTTAATAAATATGATTATATGGACCGGTGTGGTTCTGATTCTAGATCAGTTTAATAAATATGATTATATGGACCGGTGTGGTTCTGATTCTAGATCAGTTTAATAAATATGATTATATGGACCGGTGTGGTTCTGATTCTAGAATCAGTTTAATAAATATTACCATATGGACCGGTGTGGTTCTGATTCTAGATCAGTTTAATAAATATGATTATATGGACCGGTGTGGTTCTGATTCTAGATCAGTTTAATAAATATGATTATATGGACCGGTGTGGTTCTGATTCTAGATCAGTTTAATAAATATGATTATATGGACCGGTGTGGTTCTGATTCTAGAATCAGTTTAATAAATATTACCATATGGACCGGTGTGGTTCTGATTCTAGATCAGTTTAATAAATATGATTATATGGACCGGTGTGGTTCTGATTCTAGATCAGTTTAATAAATATGATTATATGGACCGGTGTGGTTCTGATTCTAGATCAGTTTAATAAATATGATTATATGGACCAGTGTGGTTCTGATTCTAGATCAGTTTAATAAATATGATTATATGGACCAGTGTGGTTCTGATTCTAGATCAGTTTAATAAATATGATTATATGGACTGGTGTGGTTCTGATTCTAGATCAGTTTAATAAATATGATTATATGGACCAGTGTGGTTCTGATTCTAGATCAGTTTAATAAATATGATTATATGGACTGGTGTGGTTCTGATTCTAGATCAGTTTAATAACTATGATTATATGGACTGGTGTGGTTCTGATTCTAGATCTAAGGTGGCGTATGTATCACTTTTCTTCAGGTGAATTCTGACATTACATGCAGTGTGATGATGTAGACCTTTGCTGCATCTCCTTTGTTCTAAGATCCCCCCCCCCCCCCCCCCCCCCCCCCCACCTCCATTCACTCACACACACACCCTGGCCGCTCATTCCCTGACACTAATATGGCATGCCCAGTGTCAAGATGCAGGTTAGCGTTTTTCGTCATGAAGCTTGTTCGTGAGGCAGCTCCGCAGTGGTCTCTAGCTGGCACAGTTAGCTGGCACAGTCATAAAATCTGATTTTAAACCTAACCCTAACCTTAACCTTAAGCCTTACTGCTATCCCTAATGCTTAATCCTAACCTTAAATGAAGACCAAAAAGCACATTTTTGTTTTCATTCATCTTTACAATATTGCCAATTTTGCAGCTGGCCCATCTAAGAGGAAACCGTTCAGTTCTGCCTCCAGAACAAGAATCATGACAATAATCGTCAACCTGCATGTCAGATGGAGGGAGGACAAGGTGAAGAGGAGCCGAGGTTCAGCAGTCACCGGGGCGAGGAGCGTGGGGAGGGATCAATGGTCAGCTGACTAATACCGGCTGCGACGAGTGTCACCGAGGACATGAGGAGATGAAGGGAGGTATTGTGAACACTATGTCACAGAGAGACCACAGAGCCACTCAGAGTCTTTGATGTCAGAGGGTTGAGGGGAGAGAGAGAGAGAGGAAGAGGGGGGAGAGAGAGGGGGAGCGGAAGAGAGAGTGGGGAGAGTGAGAGAAAGGGGGGAGAGAGTGAACTGAACAATCTCAATTAGTCGGGGCACAGACTCTACAAGATGTCGAAAGCGTTCCACAGGGATGCTGACCCATGTTGACTCCAATGCTTCCCACAGTTGTGTCCAGTTGGCTGGATGTCCTTAGGGTGGTGGACCATTCTTGATACACACGGGAAACTGTTGGGTGTGAAAAACCCAGAAGCGTTGCAGTTCTTAACACAAACCGGTGCGCCTGGTCCAGTGCCTTGCAAAAGTATTCACCCCCCTTGGCATTTTTCCTATTTTGTTGCATTACAACCTGTAATTTAAATTGATTTTGGGGGGTATTTCACGTAATAGACATATACAAAACAGTCCAAATTGGTGAAGTGAAATGAAAAAAAATAATTTTTTCAAAAAATTCAAAAAAAAAGGAAAAAGGAAAAGTGTTGTGTGTGTATGTATTCACCCCCTTCGCTGTGAAGCCCCTAAATAACATCTGGTGCAACCAGTTACCTTCAGATGTCACATAATTAGTTAAATAAAGTCTACCTGTGTGCAATCTAAGTGTCACATGATCTGTCACATGATCTCAGTATATATATACACCTGTTCTGAAAGGCCCCAGAGTCTGCAACACCACTAATCAAGTGGCACCACCAAGCAAGCGGAACCATGAAGACCAATGAGCTCTCCAAACAGGTCAGGGACAAAGTTGAGGGGAAGTATAGATCAGGGTTGGGTTATAAAGAAATATCCGAAACTTTGAACATGGGCACCAGTAAATCCATTATTAAAGAATGGAAAGGATATGGCACCACAACAAACCTGCCAAGAGAGGGCCGCCCACCAAAACCCATGGACCAAGCAAGGAGGGCTATAATCAGAGAGGCAACAAAGAGACCAAAGATAACCCTGAAGGAGATGCAAAGCTCCATAGCGGAGATTGGAGTATCTGTCCATAGGACCGACTGTCCGTACACTCCACAGAGCTGGGCTTTAGGGAAGAGTGTCCAGAAAAAAAGCCATTGCTTAAAGAAAAACATTTGCAAACACATTTGGTGTTCTCCAAAAGGCATGTGG
>NC_048571.1:9571148-9576148 GCF_013265735.2 Oncorhynchus mykiss | reverse complement strand
AGAAACACAAATGTAAATTCACCCTGAACAACACCTTAATTGAACACACAAAAAATTACACCTACCTTGGTCTGACCATATCTGCATCGGGAAACTTTAATATGGCAGTGAAGGCACTCAAAGAAAAAGCCCGCAGAGCAATGTATGCAATAAAAATGAAATTATTCAAAATCAACATCCCAATTAGAATTTGGACTAAAATATTTGACAGTGTAATCCTACCAATAGCACTTTATGGAAGTGAGGTTTGGGGGCCACTCAATAAACTGGATTTTAAAATGTGGGACAAACATCCAATTGAAGCCCTACATGCAGAATTCTGTCGGAAAATTCTACAAGTCCAGAGAAATACACCAACTAATGCATGTAGGGCAGAATTGGGCCGTTTTCCAGTAATAATGAAAATACAGAAAAGATCATTAAAATTTTGGCTACATCTAAATTCAAGTCCAAATTCGAGTCTGCAATTTAAAGCACTTCAAGCCCAAGAGCTGAGCCCAGAAACGAGCCCTCTCAGTCAGCTGGTGTTGGACCTCACCAACCAAGCTGACGCCAGCACTGCTTCAAAAGAAAGAATTCCAATAAGCAAAATTATGAACCAATCAAAGGAATCATATTTACAATACTGGAAAAACGAAACAAAATCCCAAAGCCGACTAAATTGCTATCTGACCCTAAACAGAGAATATGAATTGGCTGATTATCTCTACTCTGTCAGAGATACGAAGCAGAGACAGATCCTTACCAAGTACAGGCTGAGTGACCACCGATTGGCAATAGAAACCGGCAGACATAAAAAGACATGGCTACCCAAAGAGGAGCGTGTATGTGGTCACTGCATGACAGGGGAGGTAGAGACAGAGATGCACTTTCTCCTTTACTGTGATAAATATTCCTCACAAAGAGATTCATTATTCACAGAAATGACTACATATATTCCAAATTTTTACAAATTGAACCCAGAGGAAAAACTAAGAATACTCATGGGCGAAGGAGCAATGGCTCCTCTTGCAGCCAAATATGTATTTTCCTGCCATAGCCTGAGGGACACTGAATAATAACATCTGCATAGTAAACAGTAACTTACTTATTATTACTATTATTGTTATTACTATAATTATTAATGTTTACTGTAGACTGTTACCATTTTATTGTTATTATTTTTGTATTTAATTTTGTATTATTATTTACTACCATTTTATATTATTATTTGCTATCATTTATAATTTTGTTACAATGTATATTGTATACATTGTTGCTTTGGCAATATTGACACAATGTTTTTCATGCCAATAAAGCAGCTTGAATTTGAATTTGAATTTGAGAGAGAGGGAAGAGAGAGAGAGGGAAGAGAGAGAGAGGGAAGAGAGAGAGAGAGAGAGAGAGAGAGAGAGAGAGAGAGAGAGAGAGAGAGAGAGGGAAGAGAGAGAGAGAGAGAGAGAGAGAGAGAGGGAAGAGAGAGAGAGGGAAGAGAGAGAGAGGGAAGAGAGAGAGAGAGAGAGAGAGAGAGAGAGAGAGAGAGAGAGAGAGAGAGAGAGAGAGGGAGAGGGACTGATGCGGTCTGGGAAGTGGAGGGCTGAGTCACTGCCTGTATCCAAAATAGCACCATATTTCCTTTATAGCGCACTACTTCTGCTACTCTTTATAGAAGCTCATCTTGATTTTAAAAGTCCCACAAGGACACCGTTTCATGGATTCTGCTTATATGACATTATTTATGACGTACTTCAAACAAACAATTTCAGATTTCAAAGAGATGAGAAGTATTGATATAAAAAGCCTCATTAAATATACACCTCTCTCTCTCTCTCTCTCTCTCTCTCTCTCTCTCTCTCTCTCTCTCTCTCTCTCTCTCTCTCTCTCTCTCTCTCTCTCTCTCTCTCTCTCTCTCTCTCTCTCTCTCTCCTCGTACCCCTGGGTGCAGTTGGCATGGCAGGGGTGACACTCGTTGTTGGCCTCGGCGTATTTGAAGATGAAGCTGTTGGTGCCTTGGAGGCCGTCGGGGCACTTTTCCACACAGTTGGGCCCGTCTTTGAAGTGAAGGCAGGTCATACATTGATCTGGACCCTGAGAGGTAGAGTGAGGGAGAAGGATGAGGGGGAGGAGGAGGAGGAGGAGGAGGAGAAGAAGAAGAAGAAGAAGAAGAAGGAGGAGGAGGAGAAGGAGGAGGAGGAGAAGGAGGAGGATGAGGGGAGGAGGAGGAGGAGGAGTAAGTAAAGGAGATGGATAGAAGAGGAAGAGGATGATAAGGAGTAAGTAAAGGATATGAATAGAAGATGAAGAGGAAGAGACATTGACCACATATCAGCACGTCAACACAGTTCACACTTCTGAACAAGCATCCGGGATGGATTCAGACAGCAGATATAAACACATGGAGAGATGAAGGAAGAGAGACGATAGAGAGATGGGTCTGTGGATGCATGTGCAGCTGCTGTAGTTGAAACTTTTACTGTGGGCTTGGACACCTCATGTACGGTAAATGATGTGTGTTTGGCAGGTTGATAGACAGCTTTTCACTTTCAGGTCTGACAAAACGACAGCTGTAATCCCTTCCCATCAATACACTATCTCCCTGCCGAGCTGTGTCAATGTATTGTGTCTCTCTGACTGTGTGTGTGTGTGTGTGTGTGTGTGTGTGTGTGTGTGTGTGTGTGTGTGTGTGTGTGTGTGTGTGTGTGTGTGTGTGTGTGTGTGTGTGTGCGTGCGTGCGTGCGTGCGTGCGTGCGTGCGTGCGTGCGTGCGTGCGTGCGTGCGTGCGTGTGTGTGCGTGTGCATTCATACATCTGATGATTGACACCTGTGTTATTTACTTCTGACTGGACTGCAGGAGACACTGCAAGCCACGGTGAAACACTGCGTACCACTGCACCGTCATAGAGACTATTGTCCTCCACTCCTCCCTGTCCTCCCCCGGGGGTTCTTTACACAAGTATCAAATTCCACAAGTAAGGCTTTAACAGGGGCCTGTAAAAAAGGGTCTCCATGACAGCTGGATATATCATGAGCCCTAAACCATGGAGAGTTATACACCACTGTCCCTACGCCACATATAAAACAAGACTAGAGTCCCCGTACATGGCAGGGGAGGTGATTTAAACCAACCTTGGGTTGTTATAGTTCCAGGCTGAGAGAGAGGGGGGGGGGGGGGGTTCAAGGGTTTTCAACCGGGTGGCATTTTAAAGGGAAATTCTAGCATTTAGAAGAGGGCAGGTGGGAATGGAAGAGGGACTTCTGAGGGGTGCGTTCTCTGTGGAAGGTCAGAGGCTGTCAAAAACACGTATCCTTCTGGAATGTGTTTTACCTTCGTAGCTGACGTGGTACTTTATATATCTGGAATGTGTTTTACCTTCGTAGCTGACGTGGTACTTTATATATCTGGAATGTGTTCTACCTTCGTAGCTGACGTGGTACTTTATATATCTGGAATGTGTTTTACCTTCGTAGCTGACGTGGTACTTTATATATCTGGAATGTGTTCTACCTTCGTAGCTGACGTGGTACTTTATATATCTGGAATGTGTTTTACCTTCGTAGCTGACGTGGTACTTTATTTATCTGGAATGTGTTCTACCTTCGTAGCTGACGTGGTACTTTATTTATCTGGAATGTGTTCTACCTTCGTAGCTGACGTGGTACTTTATATATCTGGAATGTGTTCTACCTTCGTAGCTGACGTGGTACTTTATTTATCTGGAATGTGTTCTACCTTCGTAGCTGACGTGGTACTTTATTTATCTGGAATGTGTTTTACCTTCGTAGCTGACGTGGTACTTTATATATCTGGAATGTGTTTTACCTTCGTAGCTGACGTGGTACTTTATTTATCTGGAATGTGTTTTACCTTCGTAGCTGACGTGGTACTTTATTTATCTGGAATGTGTTCTACCTTCGTAGCTGACGTGGTACTTTATATATCTGGAATGTGTTTTACCTTCGTAGCTGACGTGGTACTTTATTTATCTGGAATGTGTTTTACCTTCGTAGCTGACGTGGTACTTTATATATCTGGAATGTGTTTTACCTTCGTAGCTGACGTGGTACTTTATATATCTGGAATGTGTTTTACCTTCGTAGCTGACGTGGTACTTTATATATCTGGAATGTGTTTTACCTTCGTAGCTGACGTGGTACTTTATTTATCTGGAATGTGTTCTACCTTCGTAGCTGACGTGGTACTTTATTTATCTGGAATGTGTTTTACCTTCGTAGCTGACGTGGTACTTTATATATCTGGAATGTGTTTTACCTTCGTAGCTGACGTGGTACTTTATTTATCTGGAATGTGTTTTACCTTCGTAGCTGACGTGGTACTTTATATATCTGGAATGTGTTTTACCTTCGTAGCTGACGTGGTACTTTATTTATCTGGAATGTGTTCTTCCTTCGTAGCTGACGTGGTACTTTATTTATCTGGAATGTGTTTTACCTTCGTAGCTGACGTGGTACTTTATATATCTGGAATGTGTTTTACCTTCGTAGCTGACGTGGTACTTTATATATCTGGAATGTGTTTTACCTTCGTAGCTGACGTGGTACTTTATATATCTGGAATGTGTTTTACCTTCGTAGCTGACGTGGTACTTTATATATCTGGAATGTGTTTTACCTTCGTAGCTGTCGTGGTACTTTATATATCTGGAATGTGTTTTACCTTCGTAGCTGACGTGGTACTTTATATATCTGGAATGTGTTTTACCTTCGTAGCTGACGTGGTACTTTATATATCTGGAATGTGTTTTACCTTCGTAGCTGACGTGGTACTTTATATATCTGGAATGTGTTTTACCTTCGTAGCTGACGTGGTACTTTATATATCTGGAATGTGTTTTACCTTCGTAGCTGACGTGGTACTTTATATATCTGGAATGTGTTTTACCTTCGTAGCTGACGTGGTACTTTATATATCTGGAATGTGTTTTACCTTCGTAGCTGACGTGGTACTTTATTTATCTGGAATGTGTTTTACCTTCGTAGCTGACGTGGTACTTTATTTATCT
>NC_048571.1:9518648-9566148 GCF_013265735.2 Oncorhynchus mykiss | reverse complement strand
GCCACCACACCAAAGGGCAGTGTGGCATTAGTCCACCCTTCTCCATCCTCCATCCTCCCTCCACCTCCTTTCACCCTCCACCCTCCTCCCTCCTCCTTCCTCCCGCCCAACTCCCTCCACCCTCTACCCTCCTCCCTCTCTCCGCCCTCCTCCCTCCACCCTCCTCCCTCTCTCTGCCCTCCTTCCTCCACCCTCCTCCTTCCTCCCGCCCTCCTCCCTCCTCCATCCAACCACCTCCCTCCCTACCACCACCCTCCTCCATCCAACCACCCTCCACCCTCTTTCTTCCTTCCTCCCTCCCTCCCACCTCCACCCTCCCCTCTCCACCCTCCTCTCCTCCATTTCTCTCTCCTCTTTTTTAAACTAAATTAGTTTTTTTTCTCAGGAAGCAGTTTCCAGAGGAATCCTTTTGAAAAGGCTGGGTGGTGGAATAAGGCTGTCTTTTGTTCAGAGAAAAATTGAGGAGCATCACGGAAGACAAAGGAAGGTTCCACGGCGGTTGTTCCCCGCTGAATTGAACGATCCTTTCCATTCATTCCGCTGGTTCCTTCTCGTTGGTTTTCCTTGTGCGTTGCAGTTGGTTGGGGGCGTGTACGCCAAACGCACACCACTGTCTTCAGGGAGAAGGGGCTGATGGGGATTAGCAGCATTTTAGCAGGAATTTGGCAGGACTGAGGCTCTTTCAGGTCGAGTGGTGCCTGCGCCAGAGGCGAACCTGACGCCACACGGCCAACTCACGAGAACAACTTTTTTAATTAAACACTTTCAAGGTTTTCTAATCCTCCTCCCTCCGTTCCCCCGCGGCCACGAGCGCACAGGATTTTTTCTCTCTTTCTCCTGTTCTTTAATTCGCTGGCTTTTCAGTGTGAGAATTAACTTGACTCTCATTTAGAAAGGCAAAAGGCACAGAGATGGAGAGTTAAAGAGGCCTAGTTTTTAAAACCAGAAGCCAATCAGTTTGACTACAGTCGTGGCCAAAGGTTTTGAGAATGACACAAATATTAATTTTCACAAAGTCTGCTGCATCAGTTTGTATGATGGCAATTTGCATGTACTCAAATCAAATCAAATTTTATTTGTCACATACACATGGTTAGCAGATGTTAATGCGAGTGTAGCGAAATGCTTGTGCTTCTAGTTCCGACAATGCAGTAATAACCAACAAGTAATCTAGCTAACAATTCCAAAACTACTACCTTATAGACACAAGTGTAAGGGGATAAAGAATATGTACATAAAGATATATGAATGAGTGATGGTACAGAGCGGCATAGACAAGATACAGTAGATGGTATTGAGTGCAGTATATACAGTGCCTTGCGAAAGTATTCGGCCCCCTTGAACTTTGCGACCTTTTGCCACATTTCAGGCTTCAAACATAAAGATATAAAACTGTATTTTTTTGTGAAGAATCAACAACAAGTGGGACACAATCATGAAGTGGAACGACATTTATTGGATATTTCAAACTTATAACAAACTTATAACAAACTTATAAACTTATAAATAAGTTTGAAATATCCAATAAATGTCGTTCCACTTCATGATTGTGTCCGACTTGTTGTTGATTCTTCACAAAAAAATACAGTTTTATATCTTTATGTTTGAAGCCTGAAATGTGGCAAAAGGTCGCAAAGTTCAAGGGGGCCGAATACTTTCGCAAGGCACTGTATGTATATATATACTGTACTCTATATCATCTACTGCATCTTTATGTAATACATGTATCACTAGTCACTTTAACTATGCCACTTTGTTTACATACTCATCTCATATGTACAGTGCCTTGCGAAAGTATTCGGCCCCCTTGAACTTTGCGACCTTTTGCCACATTTCAGGCTTCAAACATAAAGATATAAAACTGTATTTTTTTGTGAAGAATGAACAACAAGTGGGACACAATCATGAAGTGGAACAATATTTATTGGATATTTCAAACTTTTTTAACAAATCAAAAACTGAAAAATTGGGCGTGCAAAATTATTCAGCCCCCTTAAGTTAATACTTTGTAGCGCCACCTTTTGCTGCGATTACAGCTGTAAGTCGCTTGGGGTATGTCTCTATCAGTTTTGCACATCGAGAGACATAACAGCTCGAGCTCAGTGAGGTTGGATGGAGAGCATTTGTGAACAGCAGTTTTCAGTTCTTTCCACAGATTCTCGATTGGATTCAGGTCTGGACTTTGACTTGGCCATTCTAACACCTGGATATGTTTATTTTTGAACCATTCCATTGTAGATTTTGCTTTATGTTTTGGATCATTGTCTTGTTGGAAGACAAATCTCCGTCCCAGTCTCAGGTCTTTTGCAGACTCCATCAGGTTTTCTTCCAGAATGGTCCTGTATTTGGCTCCTGTATTTGGATCTTCCCATCAATTTTAACCATCTTCCCTGTCCCTGCTGAAGAAAAGCAGGCCCAAACCATGATGCTGCCACCACCATGTTTGACAGTGGGGATGGTGTGTTAAGGGTGATGAGCTGTGTTGCTTTTACGGCAAACATAACGTCTTGCATTGTTTCATCTGACCAGAGCACATTGTTTCATCAGGTAGTTTGCCCCCGGTGATGCGTTGTGCAGATCTCACTACCCTCTGGAGAGCCTTACGGTTGTGGGCGGAGCAGTTGCCGTACCAGGCGGTGATACAGCCCGACAGGATGCTCTCGATTGTGCATCTGTAAAAGTTTGTGAGTGCTTTTGGTGATAAACCGAATTTCAGGAGGGCGCCTTCTTCACGATGCTGTCTGTGTGAGTGGACCAATTCAGTTTGTCTGTGATATGTATGCCGAGGAACTTAAAACTTGCTACCCTCTCCACTACTGTTCCATCGATGTGGATAGGGGGGTGTTCCCTCTGCTGTTTCCTGAAGTCCACAATCATCTCCTTAGTTTTGTTGACGTTGAGTGTGAGGTTATTTTCCTGACACCACACTCCGAGGGCCCTCACCTCCTCCCTGTAGGCCGTCTCGTCGTTGTTGGTAATCAAGCCTACCACTGTTGTGTCGTCCACAAACTTGATGATTGAGTTGGAGGCGTGCGTGGCCACGCCGTCGTGGGTGAACAGGGAGTACAGGAGAGGGCTCAGAACGCACCCTTGTGGGGCCCCAGTGTTGAGGATCAGCGGGGTGGAAATGTTGTTGCCTACCCTCACCACCTGGGGGCGGCCCGTCAGGAAGTCCAGTACCCAGTTGCACAGGGCGGGGTCGAGACCCAGGGTCTCGAGCTTGATGACGAGCTTGGAGGGTACTATGGTGTTGAATGCCGAGCTGTAGTCGATGAACATCATTCTCACATAGGTATTCCTCTTGTCCAGATGGGTTAGGGCAGTGTGCAGTGTGGTTGAGATTGCATCGTCTGTGGACCTATTTGGGTGGTAAGCAAATTGGAGTGGGTCTAGGGTGTCAGGTAGGGTGGAGGTGATATGGTCCTTGACTAGTCTCTCAAAGCCCTTCATGATGACGGAAGTGAGTGCTACGGGGCGGTAGTCGTTTAGCTCAGTTACCTTAGCTTTCTTGGGAACAGGAACAATGGTGACCCTCTTAAAGCATGTGGGAACAGCAGATTGGTATAGGGATTGATTGAATATGTCCGTAAACACACCGGCCAGCTGGTCTGCGCATGCTCTGAGGGCGCGGCTGGGGATGCCGTCTGGGCCTGCAGCCTTGCAAGGGTTAACACGTTTAAATGTCTTACTCACCTCGGCTGCAGTGAAGGAGAGTCCGCATGTTTTCGTTGCAGGCCGTGTCAGTGGCACTGTATTGTCCTCAAAGCGGGCAAAAAAGTTATTTAGTCTGCCTGGGAGCAGGACATCCTGGTCCGTGACTGGGCTGGATTTCTTCTTGTAGTCCATGATTGACTGTAGACCCTGCCACATACCTCTTGTGTCTGAGCCGTTGAATTGAGATTCTACTTTGTCTCTGTACTAACGCTTAGCTTGTTTGATAGCCTTGCGGAGGGAATAGCTGCACTGTTTGTATTCGGTCATGTTACCAGTCACCTTGCCCTGATTAAAAGCAGTGGTTCGCGCTTTCAGTTTCACACGAATGCTGCCATCAATCCACGGTTTCTGGTTAGGGAATGTTTTAATCGTTGCTATGGGAACGACATCTTCAACGCACGTTCTAATGAACTCGCACACCGAATCACCGTATTGGTCAATATTGTTATCTGACGCAATACGAAACATGTCCCAGTCCACGTGATGGAAGCAGTCTTGGAGTGTGGAGTCAGCTTGGTCGGACCAGCGTTGGACAGACCTCAGCGTGGGAGCCTCTTGTTTTAGTTTCTGTCTGTAGGCAGGGATCAACAAAATGGAGTCGTGGTCAGCTTTTCCGAAAGGAGGGCGGGGCAGGGCCTTATATGCGTCGCGGAAGTTAGAGTAACAATGATCCAAGGTTTTTCCACTCCTGGTTGCGCAATCGATATGCTGATAAAATTTAGGGAGTCATGTTTTCAGATTAGCTTTGTTAAAATCCCCAGCTACAATGAATGCAGCCTCCGGATAAATGGATTCCAGTTTGCAAAGAGTCAAATAAAGTTTGTTCAGAGCCATCGATGTGTCTGCTTGGGGGGGATATATACGGCTGTGATTATAATCGAAGAGAATTCTCTTGGTAGATAATGATTGTGAGGAATTCTAAATCAGGTGAACAGAAGGATTTGAGTTCCTGTATGTTTCTTTCATCACACCATGTCTCGTTAGCCATAAGGCATACGCCCCCGCCCCTCTTCTTACCAGAAAGATGTTTGTTTCTGTCGGCGCGATGCGTGGAGAAACCCGCTGGCTGCACCGCCTCGGATGGCGTTTCTCCAGTGAGCCATGTTTCCGTGAAGCAAAGAACGTTACAGTCTCTGATGTCCCTCTGGAATGCTACCCTTGCTCGGATTTCATCAACCTTGTTGTCAAGAGACTGGACATTGGCGAGAAGAATGCTAGGGAGTGGTGCACGATGTGCCCGTCTCCGGAGTCTGACCAGAAGACCGCCTCGTTTCCCTCTTTTTCGGAGTCGTTTTTTTGGGTCGCTGCATGGGATCCATTCCGTTGTCCTGGGTGAAAGGCAGAACACAGGATCCGCGTCGCGAAAAACATATTCTTGGTCGTACTGATGGTGAGTTGACGCTGATCTTATATTCAGTAGTTCTTCTCGACTGTATGTAATGAAACCTAAGATGACCTGGGGTACTAATGTAAGAAATAACACGTAAAAAAACAAAACACTGCATAGTTTCCTAGGAACATGAAGCGAGGCGGCCATCTCTGTCGGCGCCGGAAGTAAAGCTATAGGAGGTTATAGGAGGCTGTAGGAGGGCTACAGGAGGGCTATAGGAGGCTACAGGAGGGCTACAGGAGGGTTATAGGAGGGCTATAGGAGGGTTATCGGAGGGATACAGGAGGTTATAGGAGGCAACAGGAGGTTATAAGAGGCTACAGGAGGGCTATAGGAGGGCTACAGGAGGGCTGCAGGAGGCTATAGGAGGGCCACAGGAGGGATACAGTAGGGCTACAGGAGGTTATAGGAGGGATACAGGAGGTTATAGGAGGCAACAGGAGGGCTACAGAAGGCTTAAGGAGGCTATAGGAGGGCTACAGGAGGGCTACAGGAGGCTACAGGAGGTTATAGAAGGCTATAGGAGGCTATAGGAGGGCTACAGGAGGCTACAGGAGGGCTACAGAAGGCTTAAGGAGGCTATAGGAGGGCTACGGGAGGGCTACAGGAGGCTACAGGAGGTTATAGAAGGCTATAGGAGGCTATAGGAGGGCTACAGGAGGCTTAAGGAGGGCTATAGGAGGGCTACAGGAGGGTTACAGGAGGGTTATAGGGGGCTATAGGAGGTTATAGGAGGTTATGGGAGGCTATAGGAGGTTATAGGAGGCTATAGGAGGCTATATGAGGCAATATGAGGCTATAGGAGGCTATAGGAGGCTAGAGGAGGTTATGGGAGGCTATAGGATGTTATAGGAGATTATAGGAGGCTATAGGAGGCTATAGGAGGCTATATGAGGCAATATGAAGCCATAAGAGGCTATAGGAGGCTATAGGTGTTACGGTGCGTGAATGAGGACCCAAAAGCGAATTAACTTAAACAGAGCTTCTTTAATTACCAAACATAGGTAGGCTCAGACGGACCGGCGGATTCCGACAGGACAAGACAAGGTTACAGCAAACATGACGACAGTCTGGTTCAGGCATGAAACACAACAAACAAGAATCCGACAAGGACAGGAACAAAAACAGAGAGAGATATAGGGACCTAATCAGAGGGAAAAAGGGAACAGGTGGGAAACGGGGTGACGAGGTGGTTAGGAGGAGACAAGGCACAGCTGGTGGAAATTGGGGGAGAAAAGGTAACCTAACAACGACCAGCAGAGGGAGACAGGGTGAAGGGAAAGGACAGAGACAAGACACAACATGACAGTACATGACAGTACCCCCCCACTCACCGAGCGCCTCCTGGCGCACTCGAGGAGGAAACCTGGCGGCAACGGAGGAAATCCTCGATCAGCGCACGGTCCAGCACGTCCCGAGAGGGAACCCAACTCCTCTCCTCAGGACCGTACCCCTCCCAATCTACGAGGTACTGGTGACCACGGCCCCGAGGGCGCATGTCCAAAATTCTACGGACCCTGTAGATGGGTGCGCCCTCGACAAGGATGGGGGGGGGGGGGGAAGACGAGCGGGGGCGCGAAGGACGGGCTTGATGCAGGAGACATGGAAGACCGGGTGGACGCGACGAAGGTATCGCGGAAGAAGAAGTCGAACTGCGACAGGATTAATGACCCGAGAAATACGGAACGGACCAATGAACCGCGGGGTCAACTTGCGAGAAGCCGTCTTAAGGGGAAGGTTCTGAGTGGAGAGCCAAACTCTCTGACCGCGACAATATCTAGGACTCTTAGTTCTACGCTTATTAGCAGCCCTCACAGTCTGCGTCCTATAACGGCAAAGTGCAGACCTGACCCTCTTCCAGGTGCGCTCGCAACGTTGGACAAAAGCCTGAGCGGAGGGGACGCTGGACTCGGCGAACTGAGATGAGAACAGCGGAGGCTGGTACCCGAGGCTACTCTGAAAAGGAGATAGCCCGGTCGCAGACGAAGGAAGCGAGTTGTGGGCGTATTCTGCCCAGGGGAGCTGTTCTGACCAAGACGCAGGGTTGCGAAAAGAAAGACTGCGTAAGATGCGACCAATAGTCTGATTGGCCCGTTCTGCTTGACCGTTAGACTGGGGGTGAAAGCCGGAAGAGAGACTGACGGAAGCCCCAATCAAACGGCAAAACTCCCTCCAAAATTGAGACGTGAATTGCGGACCTCTGTCCGAAACGACGTCTGACGGAAGGCCATGAATTCTGAAAACATTCTCGATAATGATTTGTGCCGTCTCTTTAGCAGAAGGAAGCTTAGCAAGGGGAATGAAATGAGCCGCCTTAGAGAACCTATCGACAACCGTAAGAATAACAGTCTTCCCCGCTGACGAAGGCAGTTCGGTGACAAAATCTAAGGCGATGTGAGACCACGGTCGAGAGGGAATAGGAAGCGGCCTGAGACGGCCGGCAGGAGGAGAGTTACCGGACTTAGTCTGCGCGCAGACCGAACAAGCAGCCACGAAACGACGCGTGTCATGCTCCCGGGTGGGCCACCAAAAACGCTGGCGAATGGAAGCAAGCGTACCCCGAACGCCAGGGTGGCCGGCTAACTTGGCAGAGTGAGCCCACTGAAGAACGGCCAGACGAGTAGGAACGGGAACGAAAAGAAGGTTCCTAGGACAAGCGCGCGGCGACGGAGTGTGAGTGAGCGCTTGTTTTACCTGCCTCTCAATTCCCCAGACAGTCAACCCGACAACACGCCCCTCAGGGAGAATCCCCTCGGGGTCAGTGGAGGCTACTGAAGAACTGAAGAGACGAGACAAAGCATCAGGCTTGGTGTTCTTAGAGCCCGGACGATAAGAAATCACGAACTCGAAACGAGCGAAAAACAGCGCCCAACGCGCCTGACGCGCATTAAGTCGTTTGGCAGAACGGATGTACTCAAGGTTCCTATGGTCAGTCCAAACGACAAAAGGAACGGTCGCCCCCTCCAACCACTGTCGCCATTCGCCTAGGGCTAACCGGATGGCGAGCAGTTCGCGGTTACCCACATCATAGTTACGTTCCGACGGCGACAGGCGATGAGAAAAATACGCGCATGGGTGGACCTTGTCGTCAGAGAGGGAGCGCTGAGAAAGAATGGCTCCCACGCCCACCTCTGACGCGTCAACCTCGACAACGAACTGTCTAGAGACGTCAGGTGTAACAAGGATAGGAGCGGATGTAAAACGATTCTTGAGGAGATCAAAAGCTCCCTGGGCGGAAACGGACCACTTAAAGCACGTCTTGACAGAAGTAAGGGCTGTGAGAGGAGCTGCCACCTGACCGAAATTACGGATGAAACGACGATAGAAGTTCGCGAAGCCGAGAAAGCGCTGCAGCTCGACGCGTGACTTAGGGACGGGCCAATCAATGACAGCTTGGACCTTAGCGGGATCCATCTTAATGCCTTCAGCGGAAATAACAGAACCGAGAAATGTGACGGAGGAGGCATGAAAAGTGCACTTCTCAGCCTTCACAAAAAGACAATTCTCTAAAAGGCGCTGGAGGACACGTCGAACGTGCTGAACATGAATCTGGAGTGACGGTGAAAAAATCAGGATATCGTCAAGGTAAACGAAAACAAAGATGTTCAGCATGTCTCTCAGGACATCATTGACTAATGCCTGAAAGACAGCTGGAGCGTTAGCGAGGCCGAAAGGAAGAACCCGGTATTCAAAGTGCCCTAACGGAGTGTTAAACGCCGTCTTCCACTCGTCCCCCTCCCTGATGCGCACGAGATGGTAAGCGTTACGAAGGTCCAACTTAGTGAAAAACCTGGCTCCCTGCAGGATCTCGAAGGCTGAAGACATAAGAGGAAGCGGATAACGATTCTTCACTGTTATGTCATTCAGCCCTCGATAATCTATGCAGGGGCGCAGAGACCCGTCCTTCTTCTTGACAAAAAAAAACCCCGCTCCGGCGGGAGAGGAGGAGGGGACTATGGTACCGGCGTCAAGAGCTACAGACAAATAATCTTCGAGAGCCTTACGTTCGGGAGCCGACAGAGAGTATAGTCTACCCCGGGGGGGGGGGTGGTTCCCGGAAGGAGATCAATACTACAATCATACGACCGGTGTGGAGGAAGAGAGGTGGCCCTGGACCGACTGAACACCGTGCGCAGATCGTGATATTCCTCCGGCACCCCTGTCAAATCACCAGGCTCCTCCTGTGAAGAAGAGACAGAGGAAACAGGAGGGATAGCAGACATTAAACATTTCACATGACAAGAGACGTTCCAGGAGAGGATAGAATTACTAGACCAATTAATGGAAGGATTATGACAAACTAGCCAGGGATGGCCCAAAACAACAGGTGTAAAAGGTGAATGAAAAATTAAAAAAGAAATGGTTTCACTATGATTACCAGAAACAGTGAGGGTTAAAGGTAGCGTCTCACGCTGAATCCTGGGGAGAGGACTACCATCCAGGGCGAACAAGGCCGTGGGCTCCCTTAACTGTCTGAGAGGAATGTCATGTTCCCGAGCCCAGGTCTCGTCCATAAAACAGCCCTCCGCCCCAGAGTCTATTAAGGCACTGCAGGAAGCTGACGAACCGGTCCAGCGTAGATGGACCGACAAGGTAGTGCAGGATCTTGAAGGAGAGACAGGAGTAGTAGCGCTCACCAGTAGCCCTCCGCTTACTGACGAGCTCTGGCCTTTTACTGGACATGAAGTGACAAAATGACCAGCGGAACCGCAATAGAGACAGAGGCGGTTGGTGATTCTCCGTTCCCTCTCCTTAGTCGAGATGCGGATACCTCCCAGCTGCATGGGCTCAGCACCCGAGCCGGCAGAGGAAGATGGTAGTGATGCGGAGAGGGGGGCGACGGAGAGCGCGAGCTCCTTTCCACGAGCTCGGTGACGAAGATCAACCCGTCGCTCAATGCGAATAGCGAGTTCAATCAAGGAATCCACGCTGGAAGGAACCTCCCGGGAGAGAATCTCATCCTTTACCTCTGCGCGGAGGCCCTCCAGAAGACGAGCGAGCAAGGCCGGCTCGTTCCAGCCACTGGAGACAGCAAGAGTGCGAAACTCAATAGAGTAGTCTGTTATGGATCGATTGCCTTGACATAGGGAAGACAGGGCCCTGGAAGCCTCCTCCCCAAAAACAGATCGATCAAAAACCCGTATCATCTCCTCCTTAAAGTCCTGATACTGGTTAGTACACTCAGCCCTTGCCTCCCAGATTGCCGTGCCCCACTCACGAGCCCGTCCAATAAGGAGAGATATGACGTAGGCGACACGAGCAGTGCTCCTGGAGTAAGTGTTGGGCTGGAGAGAAAACACAATATCACACTGGGTGAGGAACGAGCGGCATTCAGTGGGCTCCCCAGAGTAACACGGCGGGTTATTGATTCTGGGCTCCGGAGATTCGAAAGCCCTGGAAGTGGCCGGTGGATCGAGGCGGAGATGGTGAACCTGTTCTGTGAGGTTGGAGACTTGGGTGGCCAGGGTCTCAACGGCATGTCGAGCAGCAGACACTTCCTGCTCGTGTCTGCCTAGCATCGCTCCCTGGATCCCGACGGCTGAGTGGAGAGGATCCGAAGTCGCTGGGTCCATTCTTGGTCGGATTCTTCTGTTACGGTGCGTGAATGAGGACCCAAAAGCGAATTAACTTAAACAGAGCTTCTTTAATTACCAAACATAGGTAGGCTCAGACGGACCGGCGGATTCCGACAGGACAAGACAAGGTTACAGCAAACATGACGACAGTCTGGTTCAGGCATGAAACACAACAAACAAGAATCCGACAAGGACAGGAACAAAAACAGAGAGAGATATAGGGACCTAATCAGAGGGAAAAAGGGAACAGGTGGGAAACGGGGTGACGAGGTGGTTAGGAGGAGACAAGGCACAGCTGGTGGAAATTGGGGGAGAAAAGGTAACCTAACAACGACCAGCAGAGGGAGACAGGGTGAAGGGAAAGGACAGAGACAAGACACAACATGACAGTACATGACAATAGGAGGCTAGAGGAGGTTATGGGAGGCTATAGGATGTTATAGGAGATTATAGGAGGCTATAGGAGGCTATAGGAGGCTATAGGAGGTTATAGGAGGCTATAGGAGGCTATAGGAAGGACAGATTTGCAGGGTTTGCATTTTGCATGCGAGCTCAATGAAGAGCAGCTAAAGCATTGGGAGGACAACACATACTGTTGAACACAAGTCTAGTACATGTCTGCAGTGCTCTGTCTACGAGGTAAGCCGATAAATCAAGACGTCATGTACCACCTCCTGTCTCTCCACGTGATCACAGCTCGGTTCTCACAGAGGACGTCGTTATCCAGCTGCTCTTTACCCCCCTCCTCCTCTTCATCTTCTTCAAAGTCTCAGCTGTGAGCTGTTTTTCCTGCCGACTTCAAACACCTCCTCCCACATAAAGCACACTGAGAGGAGAAATGGGCGTGATGGAGAAACACAGACACTGGTTCCCTCTGTGAGGACAGGCTAACCTGACACCAGACCCTGATTCCCCCTGTGGGGACAGGCTAACCTGACAACAGACCCTGGTTTCCCCTGTGAGGACAGGCTAACCTGACACCAGACCCTGATTCCCTCTGTGAGGACAGGCTAACCTGACACCAGACCCTGATTCCCCCTGTGAGGACAGGCTAACCTGACACCAGACCCTGATTCCCTCTGTGAGGACAGGCTAACCTGACACCAGACCCTGATTCCCCCTGTGAGGACAGGCTAACCTGACACCAGACCCTGATTCCCCCTGTGGGGACAGGCTAACCTGACACCAGACCCTGATTCCCCCTGTGAGGACAGGCTAACCTGACACCAGACCCTGATTCCCCCTGTGAGGACAGGCTAACCTGACACCAGACCCTGATTCCCCCTGTGGGGACAGGCTAACCTGACACCAGACCCTGATTCCCCCTGTGAGGACAGGCTAACCTGACACCAGACCCTGGTTCCCCCTGTGGGTACAGCCTAACCTGACACCAGACCCTGGTTCCCCCTGTGGGGACAGGCTAACCTGACACCAGACCCCGATTCCCCCTGTGGGGACAGGCTAACCTGACACCAGACCCTGATTCCCCCTGTGAGGACAGGCTAACCTGACACCAGACCCTGGTTCCCCCTGTGGGGACAGGCTAACCTGACACCAGACCCCGATTCCCCCTGTGGGGACAGGCTAACCTGACACCAGACCCTGGTTCCCCCTGTGGGTACAGGCTAACCTGACACCGTAAGAGTCACGTTTGTTTATTCACCCAGAATAAGCTCATTGTATTGTAATTCAGGGCATTTTCATTACTTCCACCCAGCCAGGATATGGTGAGGAAGAGAGGAAGACTACGAAGAAGTATTCCCTGTTAAGTGTCCAGAATGGAAATATCTACCTACAATGATTTGAATGAAACCCAACATACATTCAATACTGTCATGTCGATATCGCGCCAGCAGAATTGGTCAAGTCCTGTCATTCTGAGGATGTGTTTGGTCAACTCACCCGTCATAGAGGTTGCAGGACGGCACACAGGAACGTCCTCGGCTAAAGTAACGACAGGAGAGGCACTGGTTAGGCCCTGGACCCCAGCAACCATCTTCAGAACACAGCCGGTCACACACCATCCTCTGTTGGGCTGTGGAGCACACACACATATGAACACACACGCACATATGGACCCGAGAACACACACAAGGGCAAACAAATGAACAAACACGCACGCGTTTGTGCACGTGCGCACACACTCACACACACTCACACACACTCACACACACTCACACACACTCACACACAAACACACACATCAGGGACACAGCGATATGAAGTAGAAAATTACAAAGTTGTTCATGACAGCACAATAAAGTGAGAACATGGATGTTATATTGGCAATATGTGCTAACGCATGATGAAAGTAACCTAAAGGGTAGTGTGTGTGTGTGTGTGTGTGTGTGTGTGTGTGTGTGTGTGTGTGTGTGTGTGTGTGTGTGTGTGTGGTTACCAGTATTTCCCATACCTCTACCATTCTTTCTGCGCAGGCCTGTTACAATACTGTAAAACACTGTTTTAAACTTAAACAGTCAATAGACACTGCATCTGACGACACTCCCCGCTGACCTCCACAAGCCCATCCACTTCCCTCATCGACTGCCCCAGTGAGTGACACATTCCCTGGGGTGAGCCGTCTGCCATGTCCCCCTGTCCCCCTGTCCCAATCCACTTCCACAGCTCCCCCTCCATTGTCTGGGCTGGTCGATGGCTGGATGCGAGACTAATGAAGAGGCCTCCTAACAGGGTTATTGATCCCACAGCACACCGCAAGACTCATTAACACGCTAATGACATCAACCACCACTTGGCAGGAAGACTCCACAACACGTCCTCCTTTCTCTTTGTCTTTATCTTTCTCTTCGTCTTTATCTTTCTCTCCGTCTCTCTCTCTCACATCTCCTTCCTTCCTTCCTTCCTTCCTTCCTTCCTTCCTTCCTTCCTTCCTTCCTTCCTTCCTTCCTTCCTTCCTTCCTTCCTTCCTTTCTTCCTTTCTTCCTTTCTTCCTTCCTTCCTTCCTTCTCTCTCTCTTTCTCTCTTTCTCTCATCCCCATCTCTCTCTCTTCCTCATGCCTCCCGTCCTCTTCCTCCCTCCCTCCCTATCTCTCTCTCTCTCTCTTTTCACTCTCTTATTGTCTGTCTTGTATCAGAGTGACATGTGTGTTGTTCACTCCCTGCCCCATCTCACAGGACCAATGTGTTAATCTGAGGATGCTGAGGTGTCAAGCTGCTACCGTCCAGCCCTAGTTTCCAAGCTCTCCATAGACCAAGCATGGAGCCTTGTGGATACTAGCCTTTTGGAGCCCTGATGGAGCCAAAATGGAACTGGCTCTTGTTCTGGAACCACACAAAGTAAATCTCGCATAGGATCAAACTCTCTATGTGCTTGAATCAAAACAAGAGGTCTGAATAATACAATCCCCTGACATGAATGCATGAGAGTCCCTCTACAGAAAATCACATAACCTGTCATTTTCTCCAACACCTTACAACCCAGTAAGCACTTTGTTCAACAGAGAGCTGAATCAGGGGTTTAGTGTCTGTAGGGGGGGGGGGGGTCCCTAGAACGTAATGACACCATTGTGTTGAAAACTTGTGACTGTGTGGACTTAGTGCATGTGTACATACCTGAATACTTCTGCTCCTGCACCTCTGTTCATGTGTACATACCTGAATACGTCTGCTCCTGCATCTCTGTGCATGTGTACATACCTGAATAAGTCTGCTCCTGCATCTCTGTGCATGTGTACATACCTGAATAAGTCTGCTCCTGCATCTCTGTGCATGTGTACATACCTGAATACTTCTGCTCCTGCATCTCTGTGCATGTGTACATACCTGAATACATCTGCTCCTGCATCTCTGTGCATGTGTACATACCTGAATAAGTCAGCTCCTGCATCTCTGTGCATGTGTACATACCTGAATAAGTCTGCTCCTGCATCTCTGTGCATGTGTGTCTGTGCAATCAACAACAGGTGTGTGTGCATACCAACTTATGTGCGACCAAATGTGTGTCACTCACTGCACTCGCTGGGGGCGCGGTTGTTGCGGATGAGCACCTTCTGGTTGCTGGTGCGGAACAGGCTGGTCCAGTTGACGGTGTTGTAGAAGCACAGGCGGCTGTTGTTGGTGATGTACACGTTGCCCGCACTGATCTCATCCAGAGACTGGAACTGGAGAGAGGAGATCCAACGCTGCTTCAGGATCAGCAGAGAGATCCCACTGTGTGTGAGAGAGGGAGAGAGAGAGAGGGAGAGAGAGAGAGGGAGAGAGAGAGAGAGAGAGAGAGAGAGAGAGAGAGAGAGAGAGAGAGAGAGAGAGAGAAGAGAGGGAGAGTGAGAGAGAGAGAAGAGAGGGAGAGAGAGAGAGAGAGGGAGGGAGGGAGGGAGGGAGGTAGGGAGGGAGAGAGAGAGAGAGAGAGAGAAGAGAGGGAGAGAGAGAGAGAGGGAGGGAGGGAGGGAGAGACAGAGAGAGAGAGAGAGAGAGAGAGAAAACGCTCTTTGTTTAACCATTCATGTTGTTAAAGAAAATATTTATAGAACATAGATTAGCATCAATAGAAGAAATAGCATCATTAAAAGAGAGAAAGGGGTAGAGAGAGAGGGAGACAGAGAGAGAGAGAGAGAGAGAGGGAGACAGAGAGAGAGAGAGAGAGAGACAGAGAGACAGAGAGAGAGAGAAAGTGAGAAGAAGAGCGAGAAGAATCAGAAGAAGATGCTGAAAGCTGAGGGTCATGAAAGGAAAATGAAGAGAGAGAGTAGGCGGAGAGTTCAGCATTCAGCTCTAGACAGTTGACTCTATCACATGTGATTGTGCTGAGTTTGACAGTCCTCCTCCATGTACAGTGTACTACCAACTAATACATCATTTAGAAAACAAGACACTGCAACTCCTTTGACTCCTTTGACTCTGCGCCTCCCCTTGGATCTTGCTACGATCAGCTAATGCAAAACAGTTATCAAAACAACATATTAATCAAAGGGTTGCTAGGAGCATCAAAGGGCCCTTTTGGAACCCGGGTTGTATGGGGCCCTTAGAAGAACCCGGCTGATCATTAGTGCAGAGAACTTTACAGCGCAGAGAGAGAAGAACCAGAAGGAGTGAGGAGAGTGTGTGTGTGTTTGAGAGAGAGGGGAAGAGAGAGAGAGAGAGAGACTGATAGAGAGAGAGCGAGAGAGAGAGTGAGAGAGAGAGAGGAAGAGAGAGAGAGAGAGAGAGACTGATAGAGAGACAGCGAGAGAGAGAGAGAGAGAGAGTGAGAGAGAGAGGAAGAGAGAGAGAGAGAGAGAGACTGATAGAGAGACAGCTCGCGAGAGAGAGAGAGAGAGAGAGAGAGAGAGAGAGAGAGAGGAGAGAGAGACAGAGAGAGAGAGAGAGAGAGAGAGAGACGGGGAGAGAGAGACGGGGAGAGAGAGGTATGGGGTCCACTCACCAACCAAGAATTCACAAAATTGGACAAACACCAAATTGAGACTCTGCACACAGAATTCTGCTAAAAGTATCCTCTGTGTACGATGTAAAACACAAAATAATGTCTCATCAAATTATCAAAATCCAGAAAAGAGACGTTAAATTCTACAACCACCTGAAAGGAAGCAATTCCCAAACCTTCCATAACAAAGCCATCACCTACAGAGAGATGAACCTGGAGAAGAGTCCCCTAAGCAAGCTGGTCCTGGGGCTCTGTTCGCAAACACAAACAGACCCCACAGAGCCCCAGGACAGCAGCACAATTAGACCCAACCAAAAATAATTAACCAAAAAACAGAGCAAACTAGAATGCTATTTGGCCCTACACAGAGAGTACACAGTGGCAGAATACCTGACCACTGTGACTGACTCAAACTTAAGGAAAGCTTTGACTATGTACAGACTCAGTGAGCATAGCCTTGCTATTGAGAAAGGCCGCCGTAGACAGACATGGCTCTCAAGAGAAGACAGGCTATGTGCTCACTGCCCACAAAATGAGGTGGAAACCGAGCTGCACTTCCTAACCTCCTGCCCAATGTATGACCATATTAGAGAGACATATTTCCCTCAGATTACACAGATCCACAAAGAATTTGAAAACAAACCCAAACCCATATCTACTGGGTGAAATACCACAGTGTGCCATCACAGCAGCAAGATTTGTGGCCTGCTGCCACATGAAAAGGTCAAGCAGTGAAAAACAAACACCATTGTAAATACTACCTGTATTTATGTTTATTTATTTTCCCTTTTATACTTAAACTATTTGCACATCGTTACAACGCTGTATATATACATAATATGACATTTGAAATGTCTTTATTGTTTTGGAGAGAGAAATAGAGGGGAGAGTAGAGCAGAGGAATAAAGAGTAGGAACAGAAGAACAGAGACGAGGAGGAGGAGGAAGAGGAGGAGGAAGACAAGGGCCAACACTAAACAGTTCTGTGTTTCCCTGTGTGTGTGGAATGCAAGTACTTGTCATGTGTGCACCCTCTCAGGCCTCTAGGTCACCAGGCTGCTCATTATGGTGCACACCTGTCACCATCGCTACGTGCACCTGTGCGTCATCACTCACCTGGCCTCCATCACCTTCCTGATTACCTTCCCTATATCTGTCACTCCCTTTGGTTCTTTCCCCAGGCGTTATGGTTTCTGCTCCAGTGTTTAGTGTCTGTGTTGTTCCTGTTTCTTGTTTTGTTTAATGTTGGGTTTATTTGTTAAAACACTCACTTCCTGAAGTTGCTTCCCACCTCTCAGCACACATTGTTATAGTCCTACACTGTGTGATTGTTGTAAACCCCCATATTGGTGTATTTCAGGGGCAGCCAGCTAGATTCAGCCCGGAATATCATTCTGATAATTTATGCAAATTTATACACTGCAAATTGACCACAAGCCCAAAAAGAGGTTGTTTTTGAAAATAACAATAATTTCATATCTTGATTATATTGAGACACCGTCACATCTGTCTCTTTTATACCTGGTGGGAATACTTGGGGACAGAGTCCCTAAATACATAGATTATTTTATACCTGGTGGGAATACTTGGGGACAGATTCCCTAAATACATAGATTATTTTATACCTGGTGGGAATACTTGGGGACAGATTCCCTAAATACATAGATTATTTTATACCTGGTGGGAATACTTGGGGACAGATTCCCTAAATACATAGATTATTTTATACCTGGTGGGAATACTTGGGGACAGATTCCCTAAATACATAGATTATTTTATACCTGGTGGGAATACTTGGGAACAGATTCCCTAAATACATAGATTATTTTATACCTGGTGGGAATACTTGGGAACAGATTCCCTAAATACATAGATTATTTTATACCTGGTGGGAATACTTGGGGACAGATTCCCTAAATACATAGATTATTTTATACCTGGTGGGAATACTTGGGAACAGATTCCCTAAATACATAGATTATTTTATACCTGGTGGGAATACGTGGGAACAGATTCCCTAAATATATAGATTATTTTATACCTGGTGGGAATACTTGGGGACAGATTCCCTAAATACATAGTTTATTTTATACCTGGTGGGACTACTTGGGGACAGATTCCCTAAATACATAGATTATTTTATACCTGGTGGGAATACGTGGGAACAGATTCCCTAAATACATAGATTATTTTATACCTGGTGGGACTACTTGGGAACAGATTCCCTAAATACATAGATTATTTTATACCTGGTGGGAATACTTGGGGACAGATTCCCTAAATACATAGATTATTTTATACCTGGTGGGAATACTTGGGGACAGATTCCCTAAATACATAGATTATTTTATACCTGGTGGGAATACTTGGGGACAGATTCCCTAAATACATAGATTATTTTATACCTGGTGGGAATACTTGGGGACAGATTCCCTAAATACATAGATTATTTTATACCTGGTGGGAATACTTGGGGACAGATTCCCTAAATACATAGATTATTTTATACCTGGTGGGAATACTTGGGGACAGATTCCCTAAATACATAGTTTATTTTATACCTGGTGGGACTACTTGGGGACAGATTCCCTAAATACATAGATTATTTTATACCTGGTGGGAATACGTGGGAACAGACTTCCTAAATACATAGATTATTTTATACCTGGTGGGAATACGTGGGAACAGACTTCCTAAATACATAGATTATTTTATACCTGGTGGGAATACGTGGGAACAGACTTCCTAAATACATAGATTATTTTATACCTGGTGGGAATACGTGGGAGCAGACTTCCTAAATACATAGATTATTTTATACCTGGTGGGAATACTTGGGAACAGACTTCCTAAATACATAGATTATTTTATACCTGGTGATTTTACGCTCCTTTTTGACGCAAAACTGAAATGATAAAATAATAATAATAAAATGTACTATATGGTAATTAATGAGTTGATTTCTGACTGTTACCTGTACAGTGATCTCCCACCGATGGTTGCCAGATTGGAGAAGACACCGAGGTCTGTCATGTTCTCTGGCCAGGACTGGATATTGAGGAACCCTAGAGGAGAAATGGCAACCCACAGACAAACACACACTGATTATAACAACTCATTATAAGTTCAATGTCTTTATGTGCTTCTGATGCCGCATGAATGAAGATGACCAAAAGACTAGACTGTCTAGTACAGATGGATGATCTTAATTTGATCACTCTTTTGTTGCTGATAATTTTTTTTGTATTCAAGGTTCAAAAAGGATTTTAAAGTTTGTGATTTCCACTTGAAAATGTCAGAATTTATCTGCCCTAACAATAAATGTATCAACTCCTACAAAAAATGTCCATTCATTATAATCTACATAATCATTTACATTTACTGTTGCCTGCAGTAGCAAACTGGCTCAAATTAAGATCTTACATGTGTAGAACTTTGAAAAGTTTATCAGTGATGAGAAAAACTGAATCTGAATGGGAGCATAACAACTCTGTCTTTATTACCCCACAGAGAAGAACTGAATGTTCTCCTATTTGATGAAGGAGGTATTTAGAGGGGGAAGATACACTTTCATTGCTTTTATGTGCTTCTTACAAGGATCCCATTTCTTTAAAGGAAATGTATTGGGTAAAGACAATATCCAACTGATTAGCTGAATGAGTTTAACATCACTGGGCATAATACGACTGTTGCATTTGCCTTAATGATAGATAATATTGTGTGTGTGTGTGTGTGTGTGTGTGTGTGTGTGTGTGTGTGTGTGTGTGTGTGTGTGTGTGTGTGGGTGTGGGTGTGTGTGTGTGTGTGTGCATTTGTGTGCCCATTAAAGTGGACAGTATAGGCCCTGCCTTGGAGAGATATTGGTCGTTGCTCTTCCTTATTGCCCTGGTTTTCATTATGAAAATGAAGTTTCACTCCATTAGCTATTTGGCTCAACCGCGAGTCGCAGGGTTTAATATGACAAAAGGTTTTACAGATGAGGTATAGCTCATCCCTTTATACAAGTCCTAATGGGCATTATCAGAAGAATAAATACACACACACCCCACACGTACAGTACACGTACACACACACACACACACACACACACACACACACACACACACCGAGTCAATACATTCCTTCTCTCACTCTAATCCTCACTCTCATATGTTTCCTCCCATGTCTCCCAGCAGCAGCTGAGTGTGTGTGTGTGTGTGTGTGTGTGTGTGTGTGTGTATGTGTGTGTGTGTGTGTGTGTGTGTGTGTGTGTGTGTGTGTGTCACCTGTGATCTCTCTCACTGTGCGGAACACGTTGAGCCGCTCCGGGTCCAAGGCCCCTATACCATGGTACATATCCCTATGGCCCATCAGAGAGAACAGGAGAGAGAGAGGAGCGAGAGAGATAGAGAGAGGAGAGAGAGGAGAGAGAGAGAGAGGGAGTGAGAGGAGAGACAGGAGAGAGAGAGAGAGAGAGAGGGAGAGAGATAGAGAGAGAGGAGCGACAGGAGAGAGAGAGAGAGAGAGGAGAGACAGAAGAGAGAGGAGCGACAGGAGAGAGAGAGAGAGAGAGAGAGAGAGAGGGAGAGAGGAGAGAGAGAGAGGGAGAGAGGGAGAGAGAGGAGAGAGAGGAGAGAGAGAGGAGAGAGAGAGGAGCGAGAGAGATAGAGAGAGGGAGAGAAAGGAGAGAGGGAGAGGGAGAGAGAGAGAGGAGATAGAGGAGAGGGAGAGAGAGATAGAGAGAGGAGAGAGAGAGATAGAGAGAGAGGAGAGAGAAGAGAGCGAGAGAGAGAGAGAGAGAGAGAGAGATTAAAACAGCTCTCTGCATCCCACTTTAGAATGTGTCTGCATGTGCATAACATGCCAAGGAACCTTTGACCTGACCTATTCCACCTACAGTCTGTGTGAATTAGAGATCGTCCTGTAGTGTCATGTTGCCTGAAGCGAGGGTGTCTGCACCGCATCCCAGGGCAACAAGGCAAGGTCATGGGGTGAAATGAGTTCTGACAATCTCCCCCTGCCTTCTTCCTCTCTTCCTCTAGGGCAGGGCCTGTATGGCTGATGGTAGACCTACGTCTCAGAGTACATTATCCTGGTTGTATTCAGAAGGGAGGCCCCCATGCTAGTTGACAGACTACCCTCCCTGGACCCAGCGCCAGACTGCAACACTGTATGCTTTTCTGTCTTAGTTAAGTGCCAACAATGGAGGAGGGGTGGCAAGGGGGTGTGGTGGGGGAGGAGGAGGGGGAGGTCAGGGGAGGGGTGGGTTAGACCATAACACTACCAGCTGGAGTAAGGTAAAGTAACACTGTATGGCAGACGATGGATTGACCACGTAGAGCCTTGAAGGGCTCATGTCTCTACCATACAACATGCTGTCTCAGGCATCTTGTTACAAGTGTGAGGAACACGAAGACTAAATACATAGTAGTGTGTGATATAATTAAGCAACACAGCCAGAGGCTAAGGGCTGTTCTTATGTACAACGCCAAGCAGAGTAGCTGGATACAGCCCTTAGCAGTGGTATATTGGCCCTGGACCACCAACTCCAGAGGTATCTCATTGCTATATAAACAGGTTACCAATGTAATTAGAACAGTAAACAAGTATTTTTGAGTCATACCAGTGGTATATTGTCTGAAGGCTGGAATGTTGTTTCAGCCAATCAGCAACTAGGACCCAAACTACTAGGTTTATAATAAACAGTACATACCCTTTGATCCCGGTGATGAGGAAGATGAGGTTGCCGTTGATCTTGGTGCAGTTGACAAACATCTCTATGTTGCTGGCATCCACCGTCTGGGCTGTCTGCAGGCTGCCAGTCCCTATGCCGTCACACACTGGAACACACACACACACACACACACGCACGCACGCACGCACGCACACACATACACATACACATACACACACACACACACACACACACACACACACACACACACACATACACATACACATACACATACACACATACACACATACACACATACACACATACACACACACACACACACACACACACACACACACACACAGCATTGACATTTCTGCAACAACATTCCTCTGTCCAAGTCATAAGCTCCTTCCAGTTCCAGAGCTTTACCATCACACATACAGTAGTTCCACTCGTTGTCCTACCAACGACCTTGGCATTTATTTCACCAACTAGTTCCCTGGTTAAGGATGGCTGCTCTCTCAAGTATTTTCTTATAGACTCATTATTTGGTGCATTGGCAAGGGCCTTTTCCCTGCTCAATACATTCAGATTGCTCTGATGACTTGGAAGACTTACAAAAGCATGAGCCAACAGTAGTGTCCTAAATGGCCCTCTATTCCTTATGTAGTGCACTACTTTTGACCCGTACGGTCAAACGTAGCACACCACATAGGGCATAGGGTACCATTTGGGCCGTAGCAATCTGAGCCAATTCCCACCGGCTAATGAATTCATTACATTGGTATTAATTACACTTATAGACCGGAAGTAGAGCCAAGTGTTTCTGACAGAGGCCTGACCGGGGTGAGTATGGCTGGCATTAACTGGTGTAACCAATTTTTGATTGTGATTTATACGAGTCATTTCAATACCTGAAATGTTAATTTGTTATCATTTCCCAGAGTTCCTCTGGGCCATCCCTCATTACCCCGCCTGTCCCCCTGACAGTATAATCAAGAGATGTGGAATCGATAGACACACATATCTCTGAGCACTGAGGCTGAGAAACATCAGACAGAGACAGAGAGGGAAGGGGTGGTATATGGGAGGAGACAGAGAGAGAAGGGGTGGTATATGGGAGGAGACAGAGAGGGAAGGGGTGGTACAGACATCAGGATTGGTTAGAAGACAGAGAGGGAAGGGGTGGTACAGACATCAGGATTGGTTAGGAGACAGAGAGGGAAGGGGTGGTACAGACATCAGGATTGGTTAGGAGACAGAGAGGGGAGGGGTGGTACAGACATCAGGATTGGTTAGGAGACAGAGAGGTAAGGGGTGGTATATGGGAGGAGACAGAGAGGTACAGACATAAAATAATGCTCACCGTTCCGAAAGCGGAACGGTGATATTACGAGGAGTTGTACCAACGAGACATGCAAGAGAGGCAGCCCCATAAATATTTTTGGGGGGCACACAGGGAGATTGGCTGAGTCAGGTTGGAGACCTGAGCAAACTCCTCGTGCTTACCGTGGGGAGCGTGTGACTGGTCAGACACCGTGTTACGCAGTGATGCGCACGGTGTCTCCAGTTTGCATTCATAGCCCGGTGTGCTCTATTCCAGCTCCTCGCATTTGCCGGGCTAGAATGGGCATCCATGCCGGCTCAGCGCTCCTGGTCTCCAGTACACAACCTTGGACCAGGATATCCTGTGCCGGCTCTGCGTACTGTGTCTCCAGTGGGTCTGCACAGGCCAGTGTGTCCTGTGCTAGCGCCCCGCACTTGCCGGGCTCAAGTGAGCATCCAGCCAGGATGCATTGTGCCAACTCTACACTCCAGGCCTCCAATGCGCCTCCAGTACGTCCTGTGCCTGCTCCCCGCACTCGCTCTGAGGGGCGTGTCTTCGGCCCGGTACCACCAGTGCCGGCACCACGTATCTGGTCTCCAGTGCGCCTCCACAGTCCAGAGCTTTGGACTGTTTGTATTGTCTAGGGTTTTTGTATGTCTAGAGTTTTATAGGTCTAGGGTTTTGTATTGTCTAGGGTTTTATAGGTGTAGGGTTTTGTAGGTCTAGGGTTTTGTAGGTCTAGGGTTTTGTAGGTCTAGGGTTTTGTAGGTCTAGGGTTTTGTAGGTCTAGGGTTTTGTAGGTCTAGGGTTTTGTAGGTCTAGGGTTTCGCAGGTCTAGGGGTTTTTGTATTTCTATGTTGGCCTGATATGGTTCCCAATCAGAGACAGCTGTTTATCGTTGTCTCTGATTGGGGATCATATTTAGGTAGCCATTTTCCTTTGGTGTTTGTGGGATCTTGTCTATGTGTAGTTGCCTGTCAGCACTCGTTTGTATAGCTTCACGTTTCGTCTTGTTATTTTGTTAGTTTGTTCAGTGTTCATTCTTTAAATGAATAAGAATGTACGTATACCACGCTGCGCCTTGGTCCGATCCTTATAACGAACGTGACAATTATGGGGATACCTTTGGGACAGATGTCCTTATGGGGGTACAGTATGTGGGTACCTTCGGGACAGATGTCATTATGTGGGTACCTTTGGGACAGATGTCATTATGGGGGTACAGTATGTGGGTACCTTTGGGACAGATGTCATTATGGGGGTACCGTATGTGGGTACCTTTGGGACAGATGTCATTATGGGGGTACAGTATGTGGGTACCTTTGGGACAGATGTCATTATGGGGGTACCGTATGTGGGTACCTTTGGGACAGATATCAGTGCAGGGGATGCACATCTTGATGCGGTTCTCCTCTACTTCCATCTTGTTGCTGGGACAAGCCCTCACACAGGAGCTGTGGTCCACCACAAAGTTATCTGGGACACAACACACAGATATAACAACTTTACACTTTACAGAAACTATTCCACAGGGCTGTCCTAGATGGTTGTCTATAACTTTACTCTACACATTACAGAAACTATTCCACAGGGCTGTCCTAGATGGTTGTCTATAACTTTACTCTACACATTACAGAAACTATTCCACAGGGCTGTCCTAGATGGTTGTCTATAACTTTACTCTACACATTACAGAAACTATTCCACAGGGCTGTCCTAGATGGTTGTCTATAACTTTACTCTACACATTACAGCACAGGGCTGTCCTAGATGGTTGTCTATAACTTTACTCTACACATTACAGAAACTCTTCCACAGGGCTGTCCTAGATGGTTGTCTATAACTTTACTCTACACATTACAGCACAGGGCTGTCCTAGATGGTTGTCTATAACTTTACTCTACACATTACAGAAACTATTCCACAGGGCTGTCCTAGATGGTTGTGTATAACTTTACTCTACACTTTACAGAAACTCTTCCACAGGGCTGTCCTAGATGGTTGTCTATAACTTTACTCTACACATTACAGAAACTCTTCCACAGGGCTGTCCTAGATGGTTGTCTATAACTTTACTCTACACTTTACAGAAACTCTTCCACAGGGCTGTCCTAGATGGTTGTGTATAACTTTACTCTACACTTTACAGAAACTCTTCCACAGGGCTGTCCTAGATGGTTGTCTATAACTTTACTCTACACATTACAGAAACTATTCCACAGGGCTGTCCTAGATGGTTGTCTATAACTTTACTCTACACATTACAGAAACTATTCCACAGGGCTGTCCTAGATGGTTGTCTATAACTTTACTCTACACATTACAGAAACTCTTCCACAGGGCTGTCCTAGATGGTTGTCTATAACTTTACTCTACACTTTACAGAAACTCTTCCACAGGGCTGTCCTAGATGGTTGTGTATAACTTTACTCTACACTTTACAGAAACTATTCCACAGGGCTGTCCTAGATGGTTGTGTATAACTTTACTCTACACTTTACAGAAACTCTTCCACAGGGCTGTCCTAGATGGTTGTCTATAACTTTACTCTACACATTACAGAAACTATTCCACAGGGCTGTCCTAGATGGTTGTCTATAACTTTACTCTACACATTACAGAAACTATTCCACGGGGCTGTCCTAGATGGTTGTCTATAACTTTACTCTACACTTTACAGAAACTATTCCACAGGGCTGTCCTAGATGGTTGTGTATAACTTTACTCTACACTTTACAGAAACTCTTCCACAGGGCTGTCCTAGATGGTTGTCTATAACTTTACTCTACACTTTACAGAAACTCTTCCACAGGGCTGTCTTAGATGGTTGTCTATAACTTTACTCACACTTTACAGAAACTCTTCCACAGGGCTGTCCTAGATGGTTGTCTATAACTTTACTCTACACATTACAGAAACTATTCCACAGGGCTGTCCTAGATGGTTGTCTACAACTTTACTCTACACTTTACAGAAACTCTTCCACAGGGCTGTCCTACATGGTTGTGTGCACGTGTCTGTGTCAGTCCCCTGAATTGATTTGTACATCAATAGTTTTGGGTCATGGGTCATGCCAGCATTATGCATGGTGTGGGTCATGGGTCATGGGTCAAGGGTCATGCCAGCATTATGCAAGGTGTGGGTCATGCCAGTGTTATGCATGGTGTGGGTCAAGGGTCATGCCAGCATTATACATGGTGTGGGTCATGGGTCATGCCAGCATTATACATGGTGTGGGTCAAGGGTCATGCCAGTGTTATGCATGGTGTGGGTCATGGGTCATGCCAGCATTATGCATGGTGTGGGTCATGGGTCATGCCAGTGTTATGCATGGTGTGGGTCAAGGGTCATGCCAGCGTTCTGCATGGTGTGGGTCATGGGTCATGACAGTGTTATGCATGGTGTGGGTCAAGGGTCATGCCAGTGTTATGCATGGTGTGGGTCAAGGGTCATGCCAGCATTATGCATGGTGTGGGTCATGGGTCATGCCAGTGTTATGCATGGTGTGGGTCAAGGGTCATGCCAGTGTTATGCATGGTGTGGGTCAAGGGTCATGCCAGTGTTGTGCATGGTGTGGGTCAAGGGTCATGCCAGTGTTATGCATGGTGTGGGTCAAGGGTCGTGCCAGCATTATACATGGTGTGGGTCAAGGGTCATGCCAGCATTATACATGGTGTGGGTCATGGGTCATGCCAGCGTTATACATGGTGTGGGTCAAGGGTCATGCCAGTGTTATGCATGGTGTGGGTCAAGGGTCATGCCAGCATTATGCATGGTGTGGGTCATGGGTCATGCCAGCAATATACATGGTGTGGGTCATGGGTCATGCCAGCATTATACATGGTGTGGGTCAAGGGTCATGCCAGTGTTATGCATGGTGTGGGTCATGGGTCATGCCAGCATTATACATGGTGTGGGTCAAGGGTCATGACAGTGTTATGCATGGTGTGGGTCATGGGTCATGCCAGTGTTATGCATGGTGTGGGTCAAGGGTCATGCCAGTGTAATGCATGGTGTGGGTCATGGGTCATGCCAGTGTTATGCATGGTGTGGGTCAAGGGTCATGCCAGCGTTCTGCATGGTGTGGGTCATGGGTCATGACAGTGTTATGCATGGTGTGGGTCAAGGGTCATGCCAGTGTTATGCATGGTGTTGGTCAAGGGTCATGCCAGCATTATGCATGGTGTGGGTCATGGGTCATGCCAGTGTTATGCATGGTGTGGGTCAAGGGTCATGCCAGTGTTATGCATGGTGTGGGTCAAGGGTCATGCCAGTGCTGTGCATGGTGTGGGTCAGGTAACCGGTTCTTACGGGGACACTTCTCCACACAGAAGGATCCATAGGTGTACTTGGCCCGTGGGTTGGATTCCAGCTGGAAGGTGGTGGGGTTGTACACAAAGGGCTGGGGGCACTGGGTCACGCACGCCCCGCTGTCGTTGAAGTTGGTGCAGGCCTGGAACGGAAACATTAGGAACACACAGTCTGAGGGTATAGGAGCGTGGGGTAGGACTCAATTGAACCAGCCACAGTAATGTACATTGATGTTGTCTTTGTTTAGAAACTACTGTCTGGGCAAACACATCTTATTCTGAAATGTGGAAGCATGTACCTGTTAGAGCAGTCTACCTGGTAGTGGTATGTTTTACAACAGACTACCTTAAACCATATGGTGATTTTACCTCACAGTGGGATACAGAGCTATTATGTAAACACTACAAGGTGGGTTAGATGGGATTGAGCCCTGAGGAACACAAGGACACACCACTGTTCACTATATACTACAGGATCAGTCGTTTTTAGCCAGGTTGAATCATATTACAGTATACAGGTCATACTGTAACGGCACCAAAAACACTCTTATCCTCCAGGCCATACTGTAACTGCACCAAAAACACTCTTATCCTCCAGGCCATACTGTAACGGCACCAAAAACACTCTTATCCTCCAGGCCATACTGTATCTTCAGCAAAAACACTCTTATCCTCCAGGTCATACTGTATCTGTAACCAAAACACTCTTATCCTCCAGGCCATACTGTATCTGTAGCCAAAACACTCTTATCCTCCAGGTCATACTGTATCTTTAGCAAAAACACTCTTATCCTCCAGGTCATACTGTATCTGTAACCAAAACACTCTTATCCTCCAGGCCATACTGTATCTGTAGCCAAAACACTCTTATCCTCCAAGCCTCCAGACACACCATATATGAGTCAACTGTTAGTCAAATAGAAGCCATTGATCCGAAGGCTAAATGGTGAAATGTTTTTCTCATAAAACGTTGAACTTGTCTGTCGTCAGTGTTTGCGACCTCTAATAGCGACTAGTAATTGAAGTGGATAAGGCTCTATACGTTACAACTGTAATATCGCTCTGTCAGTAGAAAACCTTCCTTCATTAAATGAACAGAAAATGTTAGGGGGGGGGGTGAAGGATCATAATTAGAATAATAAATTAGCCATTTGGTTGTTTCATCTGAGGAGGAGTCAGTAGACTTCTACAGTCTATTAGACACACAGAGATGTGTCTTTCAGTAACTGGGGAGTTAGAGAATTTGTGTGAATTCTGTTGTTGTGTTGGGAGAGTAATGTGTGTGTGAGGGGGGTTAACTGTGGATAACTGTGTAGGTGTCTGTGTGTATGCGCGGGCATCTGTGTGTTTGTGTGTGTGTGTGTGTGTGTGTGTGTGTGTCCACGTACGAAGCAGTCTGTGTCCTTGGGTCCCGAGCAGCCCCCAGCACACTCCCTGTGGCAGCAGTTACTGACGTAGGGGCCGAAGCAACGGCCGTCACACTGCTCAGCACACACAGTCTTGGTCACTGTGGAGAGCACAGGGTTTACATTACTGACACAGGTATACACACACACACACACACACTGCTCAGCACACACAGTCTTGGTCACTGTGGAGAGCACAGGGTTTACATTACTGACACAGGTACACACACACACACACGCACACACACACACACACACACACACACACACACACACAATGCACTGCCAGTTATATAGTGTAAGTTATAGCTCTCCATAGAAAATGCCTGATATGGAACGTGGTCAATGATAAATCAATCCCTACACCCCTGTTTTATGACACTGGGTTTATACCCTGTTGAGAAGAGGAGAGGATCCCAACAACACACACACACTTCACACAGTGGCATAATAATTCTGGGTTGTCAAAGCCTTGCGTTTAAGTGCTCACTTCCTGTCCCTCTGTGTGGGAACATAATGAAGTGGTAGGACAGCAAGCTGTGGAGCTCTTAGCTCTATTATTCTGACTGAGGAACTGCAAAGAAAAGACCAATCACTCTCTATGGTTGTCTATGACGACTGGAGTTCACCCTGTCATTACACAGAGGAGTGTTACAGTGAAATCCTCAGCTGCTTGATCTCTCTCTTTCTCTCTCTTTCTCTCTCTTTCTCTTTGTTTCTCTCTCTCTGTTTCTCTCTCTCTGTTTCTCTCTCTTTCTCTCTCTTTCTCTTTGTTTCTCTCTCTCTGTTTCTCTCGCTCTTTCTCTCTTTCTCTCTGTTTCTCTCTCTGTTTCTCTCGCTCTTTCTCTCTTTCTCTCTGTTTCTCTCTGTTTCTCTCGCTCTTTCTCTCTGTTTCTCTCTGTTTCTCTCGCTCTTTCTCTCTTTCTCTGTTTCTCTCTCTGTTTCTCTCGCTCTTTCTCTCTTTCTCTCTGTTTCTCTCTCTGTTTCTCTCGCTCTTTCTCTCTTTCTCTCTGTTTCTCTCTCTGTTTCTCTCTTTCTCTTTGTTTCTCTCTTTCTCTTTGTTTCTCTCTCTGTTTCTCTCGCTCTTTCTCTCTTTCTCTCTGTTTCTCTCTCTGTTTCTCTCGCTCTTTCTCTCTTTCTCTCTGTTTCTCTCTGTTTCTCTCGCTCTTTCTCTCTTTCTCTCTGTTTCTCTCTCTGTTTCTCTCGCTCTTTCTCTCTGTTTCTCTCTGTTTCTCTCGCTCTTTCTCTCTTTCTCTTTGTTTCTCTCTCTGTTTCTCTCTCGTTCTATCTCTATTTTTGTTTATCTGTCTCTCTCTCTATCTTTCTCTTTGTTTCTCTCTCTCTGTTTCTCTCTCTGTTTCTCTCTCTGTTTCTCTCTTGTTCTCTCTTTCTCTTTCTGTTTATCTCTCTCTTTCTCTCTCTCTCTTTGTTCTCTCTCTCTTGCTCTCTCTCTCTTGCTCTCTCTGACCTTGTGTGTGTGTGTGAGTGTAAGTGTGAGTGTGTGTGTGTGTGTGTGTGTTTGTGTGGATGGTTATCTGACATGTTTTGTTTGTGTGTGTGTGTGTGTGTGTGTGTGTGTGTGTGTGTGTAATACATACAGCTTTGGCACTGGTTGTCCTGATGGCCCCAGCAGCGTCCGTTACAAGAGCGATGACATCGTTTGCCTGCGGACCACACACACACACACACACACACACACACACACACACAAAACATGTCAGATAACCATCCACACACACACACACACACACACACACACACACACACAAAAAAAAAACATGTCAGATAACCATACACACACACACACACAAACCTCCATCCTCCAACCCACCACCCATAAACATCCTCTCACCACCCGTTAACCGTTCCCCCCTAAACACACCCTTTCTCAGAAACCACCCTCAGTGAGTGGGTGAGTGTGCTCAGTGAGTGGGTGAATGTGCTCTGAGAGAGGGTGAGTGTGCTCTGAGAGAGGGTGAGTGTGCTCTGAGAGAGGGTGAGTGTGCTCTGAGAGAGGGTGAGTGTACTCTGAGAGTGGGTGAGTGTACTCTGAGAGTGGGTGAGTGTGCTCTGAGAGTGGGTGAGTGTGCTCTGAGAGTGGGTGAGTGTGCTCTGAGAGTGGGTGAGTGTACTATGAGAGTGGGTGAGTGTACTATGAGAGTGGGTGAGTGTACTCTGAGAGTGGGTGAGTGTGCTCTGAGAGTGGGTGAGTGTACTCTGAGAGTGGGTGAGTGTACTCTGAGAGTGGGTGAGTGTACTCTGAGAGTGGGTGAGTGTACTTTGAGAGTGGGTGAGTGTACTATGAGAGTGGGTGAGTGTGCTCTGAGAGTGGGTGAGTGTACTATGAGAGTGGGTGAGTGTACTCTGAGAGTGGGTGAGTGTACTATGAGAGTGGGTGAGTGTGCTCTGAGAGTGGGTGAGTGTGCTCTGAGAGTGGGTGAGTGTACTATGAGAGTGGGTGAGTGTACTCTGAGAGTGGGTGAGTGTACTTTGAGAGTGGGTGAGTGTACTATGAGAGTGGGTGAGTGTGCTCTGAGAGTGGGTGAGTGTACTATGAGAGTAGGTGAGTGTACTATGAGAGTGGGTGAGTGTACTCTGAGAGTGGGTGAGTGTACTATGAGAGTGGGTGAGTGTGCTCTGAGAGTGGGTGAGTGTGCTCTGAGAGTGGGTGAGTGTACTCTGAGAGTGGGTGAGTGTACTCTGAGAGTGGGTGAGTGTGCTCTGAGAGTGGGTGAGTGTACTATGAGAGTGGGTGAGTGTGCTCTCATTGTTCTCGCTGACTCTCTCTGGGTCTACAGTAAGTATGAGGGACAAGGATCCACTCCCAGTCAAGTCATCTCTCTCAGGCAAAAAGTGGGGACATGACACATAACAGTTATCATAGCCCACCGTCAGTGAGCGTAAATGGGCCTGTCATCATCAGGCTTTAATTGACTGTGTGGTAATTACATGCTGAAGTGGAGGGCTGAGTGAATGTCACCCTCGGCCCCCTGCCTGCCTGTGAAATTACGCCTCGCTCACTCCAAAAATGATTATGTTAAATAGCGATCCAATCTGGCAACCTCAAAGAAAGCCTCAATCTGGCAACCTGGGCTCCCACGCACGTCGAGCCACTCTCTCATTTTATGCCAACTCATATTGTCTTATACTCCCTCTCCTCTGTCCTCTCTTCTGTCCTCTCTTCCGTCCTCTCCTCCGTCCTCTCCTCCGTCCTCTCCTCCGTCCCCTCCTCCGTCCTCTCTTATGTCCTCTCTTCTCTCCTCTGTCCTCTCTTCTGTCCTCTCTTCTGTCCTCTCTTATGTCCTCTCCTCTGTCCTCTCCTCCATCCCCTCTTCCGTCCTCTCTTCCGTCCTCTCTTCCGTCTTCTCCTCTGTCCTCTCTTATGTCCTCTCTTATGTCCTCTCCTCTGTCCTCTCCTCTGTCCTCTCCTCTGTCCTCTCATGTCCTCTCTTCTGTCCTCTCCTCCGTCCCCTCCTCCGTCCTCTCTTATGTCCTCTCCTCTGTCCTTTCCTCTGTCCTCTCCTCTGTCCTCTCATCTGTCCTCTCTTCTTCTTCTAACATCTCAAACAGACACCTTGTGGGGAGAATCTACATGCTCACTCGAGCGTTGTGTGACATTTAGTGGTCATACGTGCTGTTTTTAGTGGTCACTGTGACATTCAGTGACATTTTCTACACTGATATTGAATGCATATCATGCCCTCACTTTTCCTTGGCATACAATGCAATCTAGGGAGGGGAAAACAAATAGAAAATGTGGAGAAGGTTTGGGGGAGTGGACTTGGAACTAAAATGGCGGTGTGTTTTGACACACAGTGGCCGGTAGCCAATGGCTGTGTGTTTTGACACACAGTGGCCGGTAGCCAATGGCTGTGTGTTTCGACACACAGTGGCCGGTAGCCATATCAGTGTTCCAAACACTTTGATTGGAGCTGGCTGTCAGCTTTAGTGAGCTTTATGTGCAGCTGAGACAGAATCACCATGGGCCTGGCTGCATAGCAACACAACCCAACCACCTCCATGTGAGTTTAATCACTGGTCTATTGTGATGCTGCTTCCAACTCACCAGAAAACAGAGATGAAGGATACAAAGGAAGGACCATTTTAACAATATCATTTGTATGAAACTGAGGAAACATGTAAGTGTGTGAAGGTGTGAAGGTGTGTGTGTGTATAATGTGCATCTTGGAAGTTTAGAGAAGCATCCCTCAATATTTTTATCAGCACCTCGACCACCCCTCCCTCACAGCTTTGTGGTTTCTCCCCATACTCACATCCAAGGCCACTGTTGTTGGACGGTACCACCAAGAGCTCAGCTTGGGGGTTCTTGATGATGTCCCTCCAGTGGATGGTGTCGGCGTGGCACAGGAACTTGTTCTGGTCAACATAAACCCCCCCGTTCAGGATCTCTGTGCAGAGAAGGACACACATATACACATAATAAGCACATAACCATCAACATATATGTATGTATGTACGTACGTATGTATGTATGTGTGTATGTACATGTTGGAGCAGAACATCACTACATGAAGGGTACTCCTGACCGTTCCTGAACATGCTATGCATTTCTTTATTTCTAATCCCTGCAGATGGAAACTATTGACTCAGTGTGAAAAGGTGTCCAAACGTTTGACTTGTACAGTATATCCACAGCTCCATCCATATGATGCAAAGATTACTAGCTTATGGTCAGGGTCAAAGGTCGACCCTCGTGGACAAGCAGGTCATGATGGATCCAGAGAAGGTTCCAGCGCTGTCTCACATGCGTGTTGTTGTCATAAGGCCAGTTATGCAGACCTACCCTCCAGCAGCAGTCACTAGACTGCTCCATCCTGTTAAGTAGTGTTTACTGTCGCTTCTGAAAGGCGTCCATATTGTTGATGTGTTTTCATGCTACATCTACAAAGCTTCCCCTCCATCTACAAAGAGACGTATTCTCACTCAACCAATTCCTAGAAAATACCCTTTTCCCCCGTGACCTACTCCAGAAACAGAAAGAAGGACACAGAGGATACAGGGAGGCTTTGGGTCAAACCCCCTCTTATGGTATTTCACTAATAGCAATAATATGTTTCTGTCGGAGGGTTATAGCCTTCACCAGATGTCTGCATGGGGAACCAGAACAATCTAAAATCCCATACATATATCACTGTCTTTATATGACAATGTGCAAGTCAATTACAGGATTTGGACTCAAATCAATCATGTAGTTCCTCTCTGGATGAGACTCAAGATAACAGTAGTTTGTGTGTGTGTGTGTGTGTGTGTGTGTGTGTGTGTGTGTGTGTGTGTGTGTGTGTGTGTGTGTGTGTGTGCTCACGTCTCTATGTGTGTGTGTGTGTGTGTGTGTATCATCCATGATGACCCCTGGTTCTGGGAACACCCTTGTCATAGTTAATGAAAAGAATCAGAATGTATAATCCAGATTGAACCGGATTAGGAAACATGCTCCACCAGTATGTTATCGTCTCTGAACAGATTAGCAGCATAGGAAAATATAAAGATGAGGAGTATTCAGATATTCAGAATAGTGGAGACGTGGGGGAAGCTAATCATTATGAAGGAAATGGCTTGATTTAAACAAGGAACTCTCCCGTGGATAAAGATAAACTCAATTTTCTTCAAAGTATTTGACATGCCTGCGGTCTCCCTCGCCGGGGGATGGTCTATCATTGCAATTTCATCTACTAATATCGCCTCGCACAAAGAAGGATTTTATCAAAGGGATGTTTTACATGTAAATGTATCAGACTGTTATAAGAGAACATTCTGTACCAATTACAATGGTATGCATGGAGCCTAAATATTCAGGGTGTTTGTATTTTATTCAATAATAGAATGTGATTCAATAGAGAATAGTCAGGAGGATATTCAGGATTGTGGCAAAAGTATGTTGATTAGATTCTCCCTGGATTGTTGATGCTGGTGCCTCCATAGAACTTCTCCATCACATTGTCCTCACAGAAATATGCTTACTCTGGATGTCTTCTAAGTTTCTACTGATCTCTTCTAAGATTCTATGGATGTCTTCTAAGATTCTATGGATATCTTCTAAGATTCTATGGATGTCTTCTAAGATTCTATGGATGTCTTCTAAGATTCTATGGATGTCTTCTAAGATTATATGGATGTCTTCTAAGATTCTATGGATGCCTTATAAGATTATATGGATGTCTTCTAAGATTCTATGGATGTCTACTAAGATTCTATAGATGTCTTCTAAGATTCTATAGATGTCTTCTAAGATTCTATGGATGTCTTATAAGATTCTATGGATGTCTTATAAGATTCTATGGGCGTCTTCCAAGATTCTATGGATGTCTTCTTAGATTCTATGGATGTCTTCTAAGATTCTATAGATGTCTTCTAAGATTCTATGGATGTCTTCTAAGATTCTATGGATGTCTTCATAGATTATATTTATTTCATCTGAGATTCTATGGATGTCTTCTAAGATTCTATGGATGTCCTCTAAGATTCTATGGATGTCTTCTAAGATTCTATTTATTTCTTCTTAGATTCTATAGATGTCTTCTTAGATTCTATGGACGTCTTCTAAGATTCTATGGACGTCTTCTTAGATTCTATGGATGTCTTCTAAGATTCTATGGATGTCTTCTAAGATTCTATGGATGTCTTCTTAGATTATATGGATGTCCCCTAATATTCTATTTATTTCTTCTAAGATTCTATGGATGTCTTCTAAGATTCTATGGATGTCTTCTTAGATTCTATAGATGTCTTCTTAGATTCTATGGATGTCTTCTTAAATTCTATAGATGTCTTCTAAGATTCTATGGATGTCTTCTTAGATTCTATAGATGTCTTCTAAGATTCTATGGATGTCTTCTATGATTCTATAGATGTCTTCTAAGATTTTATAGATGTCTTCTAAGATTCTATGGATGTCTTCTAAGATTCTATGGATGTCTTCTAAGATTCTATGGGCGTCTTCTAAGATTCTATGGATGTCTTCTTAGATTCTATAGATGTCTTCTAAGATTCTATGGATGTCTTATAAGATTATATGGATGTCTTCTAAGATTCTATGGATGTCTTCTAAGATTCTATGGATGTCTTCTAAGATTCTATTTATTTCTTCTGAGATTCTATGGATGTCTTCTAAGATTCTATGGATGTCTTCTAAGATTCTATGGATGTCTTCTTAGATTATATTTATTTCTTCTGAGATTCTATGGATGTATTCTAAGAATCTATGGATGTCTTCTAAGATTATATGGATGTCTTCTAAGATTATATGGATGTCTTCTAAGATTCTATTTATTTCTTCTGAGATTCTATGGATGTCTTCTAAGAATCTATGGATGTCTTCTAAGATTCTATGGATGTCTTCTAAGATTCTGTTTATTTCTTCAGAGATTCTATAGATGTCTTCTTAGAGTCTATGGACGTCTCCTAAGATTCTATGGATGTCTTCTTAGATCCTATAGATGTCTTCTAAGATTCTATAGATGTCTTCTTAGATTCTATAGATGTCTTCTTAGATTCTATGGATGTCTTCTAAGATTCTATGGACATCTTCTTAGATTCTATGGATGTCTTCTAAGATTCTATAGATGTCTTCTTAGATTCTATGGATGTCTTCTTAGATTCTATAGATGTCTTCTAAGATTCTATGGATGTCTTCTTAGATTCTATAGATGTCTTCTAAGATTCTATGGATGTCTTCTAAGATTCTATGGATGTCTTCTAAGATTCTATGGATGTCTTCTAAGATTCTATAGATGTCTTCTAAGACTCTATAGATGTCTTCTAAGATTCTATGGATGTCTTCTAAGATTCTATGGATGTCTTATAAGATTCTATGGGCGTCTTCTAAGATTCTATGGATGTCTTCTTAGATTCTATAGATGTCTTCTAAGATTCTATGGATGTCTTATAAGATTCTATGGATGTCTTCTAAGATTCTATGGACGTCTTCTAAGATTCTATGGATGTCTTCTTAGATTATATTTATTTCTTCTGAGATTCTATGGATGTCTTCTAAGAATCTATGGATGTCTTCTAAGATTATATGGATGTCTTCTAAGATTCTATTTATTTCTTCTGAGATTCTATGGATGTCTTCTTAGATTCTATAGATGTCTTCTTAGATTATATAGATGTCTTCTTAGATTCTATGGATGTCTTCTTAGATTCTATGGATGTCTTCTTAGATTCTATGGATGTATTCTTAGATTCTATAGATGTCTTCTAAGATTCTATGGATGCCTTCTAAGATTCTATGGATGTCTTCTAAGATTCTATGGATGTCTTCTAAGATTCTATGGATGTCTTCTTAGATTATATTTATTTCTTCTGAGATTCTATGGATGTCTTCTAAGAATCTATGGATGTCTTCTAAGATTATATGGATGTCTTCTAAGATTACATGGATGTCTTCTAAGATTCTATTTATTTCTTCTGAGATTCTATGGATGTCTTCTAAGAATCTATGGATGTCTTCTAAGATTCTATGGATGTCTTCTAAGATTCTATTTATTTCTTCAGAGATTCTATGGATGTCTTCTAAGATTCTATGGATGTCTTCTAAGATTCTATGGATGTCTTCTTGGATTATATTTATTTCTTCTGAGATTCTATGGATGTATTCTAAGAATCTATGGATGTCGTCTAAGATTCTATGGATGTCTTCTAAGATTCTATTTATTTCTTCTTAGATTCTATAGATGTCTTCTTAGATTCTATGGACGTCTTCTAAGATTCTATGACTGTCTTTGAAGATTCTATGAATGTCTTCTGAGATCATCTACAGTATTATCTGACACAATATCAGAAACCAAAGAGATAGCAGTGAGGAGGAAGAAGAGAGGATGTGAGTCGTGTGCAGGACCTCCATGACAGCAGCCCAGTAGTCAATGCCAAAATAGTATCCTTTGACTGTAGAGAAACAGTTTGAAGAGTCTGAGGGCGAGAGAGGGATGAACTCTGAAAGTCTCAATTTCTCTGTCCATGGGGCCGGAACGGTAACTCCTAGGGAAATGACGGGGCAGTACTCGCCGTACGCCCTCCTGTTATGATCTATCCATTAAAATGGTTTGCTCTATGGCCAGCTATTCATTGGGGGTGAGCGCTGCCTCATACCATCGCTGATTGACGAGGTAGTTGTAAAACCCATTACCTTGGAGAGAGGGGGGGAGAGGGAGAGAGAGAGAGAGTGTGAAATAGAGAGAGGGGAGAGGGAGAGAGAGAGAGAGAGAGAGTATGAAAGACAGAGAGAGGGGGAGGGAGGGGAGGGGAGAGGGAGAGAGAGAGTGTGAAAGAGAGAGAGAGGGGAGGGGAGGGGAGAGCGAGAGAGAGAGAGAGAGAGAGTGAAAGAGAGACAGAGAGGGAGAGAGAGAAAGAAAGGATAGAGAGAAGAAGCATGGAGAGCCTCAAACACCCCAGACCATTCATTCACTATCTACCTGCTTGCAGTGAACATTATTTGACCTTCTTGATGGATGTTTACAGTACATTACTGTACATGTCTGTTGAGGACATTGAGTTGCTGCGTCCTACATGACTAATGTGGATCCATAGGGATCTATGAGAGACAGGCCATTAGAGAGGGGATTGAGGGAGCGAATCAGCAGCAGGCGTTTCTCTCAGATCCCTCCTAATTGGACGATGTAAGGCCATGGGCATTCAGGGCTTCAAAGGACATTATTCATTGGCCGTTGAATGAGGGGTTGCTTCCAACCACTTGTTATCCTTTGAAATCCCAGAACACAAATAAATGAAGAGGTTCTAGATGATTATATTCTCTGTGTGTGTCTGTGGTATACGTTAGAATCATGTTTGGTGGTCATTTTGTTTTTCACCTAATGTTCGCCGGTCTGATGGACCCACAACATTATTGGGTTTTTAAAACAATACAGCCATAACAATTTATCGAACAAAATACTTCATACTTAGACGTTGACTTATATCAATTACAAACAATATGGACAGCATCCGTGCTTAATATGTACCTCTGCTAGTGAAAGCCCTATTCGTTATTGTTGTTGATAAAATGTGTTTTTTGTAAACAGAAGTTAAACTAGTTTAAAGGTTAAATAAAAAAATAAAAACATTTAAAAAAGAACTGAAGAAATTGAAAGGACAAATTTTACAGACAGTTTTATGGAAATGCTATATGAGCCCCATTGAACACAAATGAAGGCCGCTCTACACACGAGGGACAGAGTTTTACTGTATTTGTGTTGCAAATGTATTACTTTGTCTTCCTGTCCTTCTTGGGTCCGCACACATCACAGCGCTTCGGCGTCGGACGGACCAGTAGCAGTGGCGTCGGACGGGCCAGTTGTGGCTGCTGAAGTTGCGGGGGTGCCGGACGGGCCAGTAGCAGTGGCGTCGGACGGGCCAGTTGTGGCTGCTGAAGTTGCGGGGGTACCGGACGGACCAGTAGCAGTGGCGTCGGACGGGCCAGTTGTGGCTGCTGAAGTTGCGGGGGTACCGGACGGACCAGTAGCAGTGGCGTCGGACGGGCCAGTTGTGGCTGCTGAAGTTGCGGGGGTACCGGACGGGCCAGTAGCAGTGGCGTCGGACGGGCCAGTTGTGGCTGCTGAAGTTGCGGGGGTACCGGACGGGCCAGTAGCAGTGGCGTCGGACGGGCCAGTTGTGGCTGCTGAAGTTGCGGGGGTACCGGACGGACCAGTAGCAGCGTAGTCAGTCGGACGGTCCATTCTCGCTGTCTCCCTCAATGTTGGATTATTCTGTCACGTTGGTAGCAATGATTCGGGAGACAGGCACAGGAATGCTTAATATGTTTTTTTTATGGCGTGCCGTGTAAGGGCAAAGGGACGAAGACCAAACAAACACTATACAAAGCACAGGTTTGAAACCCAAACAAAAGAGCGAGGAGTTCCTCGAATAACTACACACGAGCACAATGATTAACACACGGGACGAGACCCGTAATCATCTACAGAATCCACAAGGGCACACAAGCCAAAACACACAGCACAGGTCCTCACGGCACCAACGGACATTGTACCAATAATCAACAGCACCATGGTGAACAAAGGGCACATATATACAAATACAATCAGTGGGAATAGGGACCAGGTGTGAGCGATGGAAGTCACAGAGGAATCCGTGACATTCTTGTTGCTACCGGCAGCAATCTAGAATGATGAAAACATTTAGTTCTGGAATTTTACTAACATCTCACTCACATTTATAGTTACAGCAGGCCAATGTACGAGAGTCAGACTCACACACAACAACATCACTCTGTCACGCTCGTCATAATGATTGGACCAAGGCGCAGCGTGCGTAGAGTTCCACATATTTTAATTCATAGAAACTCACCAAACAAAACAAACACGAACGAACGAACAAGAGTCACGAACGAACGAACGAACGAACGAACGAACGAACTGTGACACTGCTGGTGTGCACACAGGTTACTATCTGTAGACAAGATCCCACAAAGCACAATGAGGAAATGGCTGCCTAAATATGATCCCCAATCAGAGACACTGATAAACAGCTGTCTCTAATTGGGTACCATACCAGGCCAACATAAACCATTAATCACCTAGATGACCCACCCTAGTCACTATCACGCCCCAGCCAACAGAGAATAAACAGCTCTCTATGGTCAGGGCGTGACACACTCACACTTAGTTCTGGTATTGGAGTTGTTGGTTCTGTGGGTCGGGCGGATGGGGCACCAGAATCCGCCTCCTGAATCCTTTTGCAGTTGTAGCCAGTCACCAGCTTGTCTAAATTGTCCACCCCTCCTTTTGTGGCATTGTAATCCATTGATTTCTGTTTTTTGATGTTCCTGGCCACAGATTCTCCCATCCCTATGCAGCGTACTCATGAGTACCACATTTTTGCCTTTCTTTGGCACTCAGGACACTAGGGACGTGTCGGCCAAGAACAAAAACTTAGAGGAATTGATAGGCCTGTTCTGTATATTCAACAGCTGAGATGGGAGCTCTGGCTTCTTTTTTCGTACTGTTCCTACCATCGTCAGCTTCCTCTTGAGGAGCTCCTGTCCCAGCTTGTGCGGATTAAAAAAGTTATCGCAAGTGATGTTGGGGCCACGGAGTCCCTGTGTCATGTCCAGGACAACCCACATCCCTTGGTTGTTCTCAGGGGCTCCTCCATCTGGCTTCCCTGTATACACTCCCAGACCAATTATATGATGAAGCAGTATTCAGACAGTATGTACTGTCTGAAGGGGCAGCGGCACCTAAATAATATAAGCTGCTTGTCAACAGCAACATTGGGCCCAGGGGTGTTAAACAGGGGAAGGTGGTCCACCCACTTCTCCCACACTGACCTGATTGCAGCTAGCTTGTCTCTCTGCCGCCGAGCTGGTCTGGTGTCTCGGTTATCGAAGCTGATAATCCTGGAAATAATGTGGAAGTTTTCCAGAGACATTGTTTCAAAAAAAGGTTCTCTGCCAATTTCTGCATCCCACAGGGATTCTGTGGATTCCCCATTGGATCTGAAAACACCAGCAAGGTTAAGAACCTCAAAGTATGCATGTATATGAGTTTGGTCCATTTTCTTCCATCTCTCTCCAAAAGCACTCCTTCCTTCCAAAGTTAGTGCAGTCCAGAATGGTTTTCTGGCTGGTGTCTGGGATGAACAGTTCAATAGAAGACTTTATGTCCTGAACATGAGTAACCACCATCCGCATCGGCCCTGGTTGCATCCTTATCACATTGACAGCCATGCGGGATGGCTCATTCCTTAGGGAAGAAGACCATTCAATTTCACAATTTTTTGGCATCCATCTTTCTCCTCCTGCAGGCTGCTGATGAGCTGGTTGCTGATGGACTGGTCCTGGGGCTGGCTGAGGGTCAATCTCATCCTCTTCTTCCAACTCACTGTCAGACTCAGTATTGACAGAGACATGATCCTCATATTCGGAAAATGCTTCCAAATTGGAAGACGTTCCTTCCACACTAGATTCCCTCTCTGCAAAAATTATTTCAAAGTCCCTCTGAGTATGAATTCTTTTTGGCATGCTGATTGATTGTGGTAAGGAGCCACACATGTAAAGTTATTTATTTGTTGTGTCCTTCCCCCAATTTGCACAAGACCCTAAAACCGTAAACATGGACACCCTCAAAGATATTATCCTGACCAAATACACCTCTGCTATTTTCAATCAGGATCTCAGCGATCACTGCCTCATTGCCTGCATCCGCTATGGGTCCGCGGTCAAACGACCACCCCTCATCACTGTCAAACGCTCCCTAAAACACTTCTGCGAGCAGGCCTTTCTAATCAACCTGCCCCGGGTATCCTGGAAGGATATTGACCTCTTCCCGTCAGTCGAGGATGCCTGGTCGTTCTTTAAAAGTAATTTCCTCACCATCTTAAATAAGCATGCCCCTTTCAAAAAATGTAGAACTAAGAACAGATATAGCCCTTGGTTCACGCCAGACCTGACTGCCCTTGACCAGCACAAAAACAGTCTGTGGTGGACTGCAATAGCATCGAATAGTCCCCGCGATATGCAACTGTTCAGGGAAGTCAGGAACCAATACACGCAGTCAGTCAGGAAAGCAAAGGCTAGCTTTTTCAAACAGAAATTTGCATCCTGTAGCTCTAATTCCAAAAGGTTTTGGGACACTGCAAAGTCCATGGAGAACAAGAGCACCTCCTCTCAGCTGCCCACTGCACTGAGGCGAGGTAACACGGTCACCACCGATAAATCCATGATAATGGACACTTTCAATAAGCATTTCTCTACGGCTGGCCATGGTTTCCTCCTGGCTACCCCAACTCCGACCAACAGCTCCCCGCTCCCCTGCAGCTACTTGCCCGAGCCTCCCCAGCTTCTCCTTCACCCAAATCCAGATAGCAGATGTTTAGAAAGAGTTGCAAAACCTGGATCCGTACAAATCAGCTGGGCTAGACAATCTGGGCCCTCTCTTTCTAAAACTATCCACCGCCATTGTCGCAACACCTATTACCAGTCTGTTCAACCTCTCTTTCGTATCGTCAGAAATCCCTAAATATTGGAAAGCTGCCGCGGTAATCCCCCTCTTCAAAGGGGGTGACACTCTAGACCCAAACTGTTATCGACCTATATCCATCCTGCCTCTCTAAAGTCTTCGAAAGCCAAGTTAATAAATAGATCACTGACCATTTCGAATCCCACCGTACCTTCTCCCCTGTGCAATCTGGTTTCCGAGCTGGTCACGGGTGCACCTCAGCCACGCTCAAGGTACTAAACGATATCATATCCGCCATCGATAAAAGACAGTACTGTGCAGCCATCTTCATCGACCTGGCCAAGGCTTTCGACTCTGTCAATCACCGTATTCTTATCGGCAGATTCAATAGCCTTGGTTTCTCAAATGACTGCCTCACCTGGTTCACCAACTACTTCGCAGACAGAGTTCATTATGTCAAATCGGAGGGCCTATATCAATGATGTTGTTCTTGTTGCGTGTGATTCCCTGATCCACCTCTATGCAGACTACACCATTCTGTATACACCTGGCCCTTCTATGGACACTGTGTTAACTCACCTCCAGACGAGCTTCAATGCCATACAACACTACTTCCGTGGCCTCCAACTGCTCTTAAACGCTAGTAAAACCAAATGCATGCTTTTCAACCGTTCGCTGCCTGCTCCCGCCCGCCCGACTAGCATCACTACCTTGGATGGTTCTGACCTAGAATATGTGGACAACTACAAATACCTAGGTGTCTGGCTAGACTGTAAACTCTCCTTCCAGACTCATATTAAACATCTCCAATCCAAAATCATATCTAGAATCGGCTTTCTATTTCGCAACAAAGTCTTCTTCACTCACGCCGCCAATCTTACCCTAGTAAAACTGACTATCCTGCCAATCCTCGACTTCGGCGATGTCATCTACAAAATAGATTCCAATACTCTACTCAGTAGGTATATCTCACTGGTCATGATAACAACACCCACCTGTAGCACGCGCTCCAGCAGGTATATCTCACTGGTCATGATAACAACACCCACCTGTAGCACGCGCTCCAGCAGGTATATCTCACTGATCATGATAACAACACCCACCTGTAGCACGCGCTCCAGCAGGTATATCTCACTGGTCATGATAACAACACCCATCTGTAGCACACGCTCCAGCAGGTATATCTCACTGGTCATGATAACAACACCCATCCGTAGCACGCGCTCCAGCAGGTATATCTCACTGATCATCCCCAAAGCCGCTTTTGGCCACCTTTCCTTCCAGTTCTCTGCTGACAGTGACTGGAATGAATTGCAAAAATCGCTGAAGCTGGAGACTTATATTTCCCTCACTAACTTTAAACATCAGCTATCTGAGCAGCTAACCGATCGCTGCAGCTGTACATAGTACATCTGTAAATAGCCCACCCAAGATTGGAATCAGGATTGGAAATGATGCAGACAATTACATTGATGGAAGCAACATTCTTTCCGCAATATTAAGCTGTTCCACCCCTTAAAGAAAAAAAAATAAAGACAATAAAATAGCCCATCTGTAAATAGCCCATCTGTAAATAGCCCATCTGTAAATAGCCCATCCAATCTACCTACCTCATCCCCATACTGTTTTTATTTACTTTGCTGCTCTTTTGCACACCAGTATCACTACTTGCACATCATCATCTGCTCATTTATCACTCCAGCGTTAATCTGCTAAATTGTAATTACTTCGCTGCTATGACCTATTTATTGTCTTACCTCCTCACAACATTTGCACACACTGTATATAGACTTTCTTTTTTTCTATTGTGTTATAGACTGTACGCTTGTTTATTCCATGTGTAACTCTGTGTTGTTGTTTCTGTCGCGCTGCTTTATCTTGGCCAGGTCGCAGCTGTAAATGAGAACTTGTTCTCAACTAGCCTACCTGGTTAAATAAGGTGAAATAAATACAAAAATAAATAAAATGCCTGGGGTAGAGTGTGGGAAAATACAGATTTGTTTAACAATCTATCAAAAAAATGTATTGTACTAACACTCTGCAGCCTCCCACAAGACATTGTGTCGTTTCAAACACTACGAAGGGAAAAGAGTGCGAGAAAAGCAGGAGACAGGCTGACAGGCAGGGAGACAGGCTGACAGGTAGGGAGACAGACAGGTTCTTGGTGCTATGTTGAAGCATCCGGCCCAGGGAGAAGGACGACAGAGTGAAAGCACACAACAAACCTTTTGGTTTCATTTTGACTTGTTTTCACCTACACACACACTTTTCCACACTTTCATTACCCTCGGGTCCAGTGGACCAGAACACCACATATGTAATATTAATGTGCAGGGGGTTGCACAGTGTGCACTCAATGAAAATGCATTATTTTACATGTTCTTCACAGAAAATGAGCCAAGGCCAATGAGTCTCAGGTTGAAAAAATGATTAATTGAATCATTATTATTTTAGTAAACATTGAAAATGGCACCCATAGACCCGAACACAACACAAGGGTTAACAGTTGGTGGGTTGTTCGCTTTGAATGAAAGATACTCATCACAATGCTAAATGATGCATGTTATTCTAAGGCTTTTTGTCCCTGATTTTGCACATCAGTGGCTATCTGTGATGTCTAATGTTCAAAGGGTTCTCATAGCAGTGCCTGTACACGCACCAGACAAAGGCAGTTGTTGATTGGACATCAACATCCAATCAACAACTACATTTGGTTGATATTTAGTGAAGAAGTCAAGAAACGGGAATTGAAATTGAAACCAAACTTTGAAATCCTGTTGTTTAATTGTGCTTGTAATCTAGGTTTAATTAAACAATGTGGACAGCCTCCCAATAATAATGTAAATAAGATATACACTGCCCTTTCCTAGTCTCTCCACTCCTCTCTGGTCTTAGACTGTTATGCCTGCTCCAATACACCATGTCATATCTTCTGTCTCTGTTTTTAAAAATTTATTATACAAGTCAGTTAAGAACAAATTCTTATTTTCAATGACGGCCTAGTGGCTGTTCGGGGGCAGAACGACAGATTTGTACCTTGTCAGCTCGGGGTTTGAACTTGCAACCTTCCGGTTGCTAGTCCAACTCTCTAACCATTAGGCTACCCTGCCGCCCCCCCCGTCTCTCTCTCTCTCTCTCCAATACACCATGTCATATCTTCTGTGTCTCTCTCTCCAATACACCATGTAATATCTTCTGTCTCTCTCTCTCAAATACACCATGTCATATCTTCTGTGTCTCTCTCTCCAATACACCATGTAATATCTTCTGTCTCTCTCTCTCTCCAATACACCGTGTAATATCTTCTGTCTCTCTCTGTCTCTCTCTCTCTCCAATACACCATGTCATATCTTCTGTGTCTCTCAGTCTCTCTCTCTCTCCAAAACACCATGTAATATATTCTGTGTCTCTCAGTCTCTCTCTCTCCAATACACCATGTAATATCTTCTGTCTCTCTCTGTCTCTCTCTCTGTCTCTCTCTCTGTCTCTCTCGCTCAGTCTCTCTCTCTCAGCCTCTCTCTCTCAGCCTCTCTCTCTCAGTCTCTCTCTCCAAAACACCATGTAATATCTTCTGTGTCTCTCAGTCTCTCTCTCTCAGTCTCTCTCTCCGTCTCTCTCTCTCTCCAAAACACCATGTAATATCTTCTGTGTCTCTCTCTCTTTCTCCAAAACACCATGTAATATACTCTCTGTCTCTCGCTCAGTCTCTCAGTGTCTCATGTGGTCTCTCTCTCCCCCAATTCAAATATATTTCAATTTAAGGGCTTTATTGGAAAGCAAGTGAAATAGATAATAAACAAAAGTGAAATAAACAATACTATCTCTCTCTCTCTCTGCGTCTCTCTCTGTGTGTGCCTCACTCACTCACTCACTCACTCACTCACTCACTCACTCACTCACTCTCTCTCTCTCACACACTCTCTCACACTCTTTCTCACACTCTCTGTCTCTCTCACTCTCTCTCACTCTCTCAGCTTCTCTAAGTCTCTCTCACTTTCTCAGTCTCTCTCACTATCTCAGTCTCTCTCACTCTCTCAGTCTCTCTCACTATCTCAGTCTCTCTCACTATCTCAGTCTCTCTCACTCTCTCAATCTCTCTCACTATCTCAGTCTCTCTCACTCTCTCAGTCTCTCTCACTATCTCAGTCTCTCTCACTCTCTCTCACACTCTCACTCTCTCACTCCCTCTCTCACTATCTCAGTCTCTCTCACTCTCTCACTCCCTCTCTCACTCTCTCAGTCTCTCTCACTATCGCAGTCTCTCTCACTATCTCAGTCTCTCACTCTCCCAGTCTCTCTCACTATCTCAGTCTCTCTCACTATCTCAGTCTCTCTCACTCTCTCACTCTCTCAGTCTCTCTCACTATCTCACTCTCTCTCACTAGCTCAGTCTCTCTCACTCTCTCAGTCTCTCTCTCTCTGTATATATGTATCAGTTACTTGATGAGGTATCATCATCATCATCATCAGCACTGACCATTGCTGCTTGTCTTCGATGGGAACTTGGTCGAGCAGTATATAGGGAATAGGGCCCTGGTCTAAAGTAGTGCACTACATATATAGGGAATAGGGTGCCATTTAGTATGTGCCCAGTGTTGTTTTATTAGGCTGATAAATAAGGCTGTGTAACAGTGATAAATTAACTATCTATTAGCCTGTGTTGTTTTTATTAGGCTGATAAATAACGCTGTGTAACAGTGATAAATTAACTAGCTATTAGAGTGTATGAGCTAGCATTTATTGGTCCCTAGTCCCAAGAGGTGTGTCACATGTCTCTACACTGTTGATCACTGGGTAAGGACCTATCATCA
>NC_048571.1:9346148-9511148 GCF_013265735.2 Oncorhynchus mykiss | reverse complement strand
ACTAGTCTCATTAATAAATAGGAGGCAGCTAGTCTCATTAATAAATAGGAGGCAGCTAGTCCCAAAGGAAACTAGTCTCATTAATAAATAGGAGGCAGCTAGACCCAAAGGAAACTAGTCTCATTAATAAATAGGAGGCAGCTGGTCCCAAAGGAAACTAGTCTCATTAATAAATAGGAGGCAGCTAGTCTCATGAATAAATAGGAGGCAGCTAGTCTCATGAATAAATAGGAGGCAGCTAGTCCCAAAGGAAACTAGTCTCATTAATAAATAGGAGGCAGCTAGTCTCATGAATAAATAGGAGGCAGCTAGTCTCATGAATAAATAGGAGGCAGCTAGTCCCAAAGGAAACTAGTCTCATTAATAAATAGGAGGCAGCTGGTCCCAAAGGAAACTAGTCTCATTAATAAATAGGAGGCAGCTAGTCCCAAAGGAAACTAGTCTCATTAATAAATAGGAGGCAGCTAGACCCAAAGGAAACTAGTCTCATTAATAAATAGGAGGCAGCTAGTCCCAAAGGAAACTAGTCTCATTAATAAATAGGAGGCAGCTAGACCCAAAGGAAACTAGTCTCATTAATAAATAGGAGGCAGCTAGACCCAAAGGAAACTGGTCTCATTAATAAATAGGAGGCAGCTAGTCTCAAAGGAAACTAGTCTCATTAATAAATAGGAGGCAGCTAGTCCCAAAGGAAACTAGTCTCATTAATAAATAGGAGGCAGCTAGTCCCAAAGGAAACTAGTCTCATTAATAAATAGGAGGCAGCTAGACCCAAAGGAAACTAGTCTCATTAATAAATAGGAGGCAGCTAGTCCCAAAGGAAACTAGTCTCATTAATAAATAGGAGGCAGCTAGTCTCATTAATAAATAGGAGGCAGCTAGACCCAAAGGAAACTAGTCTCATTAATAAATAGGAGGCAGCTAGACCCAAAGGAAACTAGTCTCATTAATAAATAGGAGGCAGCTAGTCCCAAAGGAAACTAGTCTCATTAATAAATAGGAGGCAGCTAGACCCAAAGGAAACTAGTCTCATTAATAAATAGGAGGCAGCTAGACCCAAAGGAAACTAGTCTCATTAATAAATAGGAGGCAGCTAGACCCAAAGGAAACTAGTCTCATTAATAAATAGGAGGCAGCTAGTCCCAAAGGAAACTAGTCTCATGAATAAATAGGAGGCAGCTAGTCCCAAAGGAAACTAGTCTCATTAATAAATAGGAGGCAGCTAGTCTCATTAATAAATAGGAGGCAGCTAGACCCAAAGGAAACTAGTCTCATTAATAAATAGGAGGCAGCTAGTCCCAAAGGAAACTAGTCTCATTAATAAATAGGAGGCAGCTAGACCCAAAGGAAACTAGTCTCATTAATAAATAGGAGGCAGCTAGTCTCATTAATAAATAGGAGGCAGCTAGTCCCAAAGGAAACTAGTCTCATTAATAAATAGGAGGCAGCTAGTCTCATTAATAAATAGGAGGCAGCTAGTCCCAAAGGAAACTAGTCTCATTAATAAATAGGAGGCAGCTAGACCCAAAGGAAACTAGTCTCATTAATAAATAGGAGGCAGCTAGTCCCAAAGGAAACTAGTCTCATTAATAAATAGGAGGCAGCTAGACCCAAAGGAAACTAGTCTCATTAATAAATAGGAGGCAGCTAGTCCCAAAGGAAACTAGTCTCATTAATAAATAGGAGGCAGCTAGACCCAAAGGAAACTAGTCTCATTAATAAATAGGAGGCAGCTAGTCCCAAAGGAAACTAGTCTCATTAATAAATAGGAGGCAGCTAGACCCAAAGGAAACTAGTCTCATTAATAAATAGGAGGCAGCTAGTCTCATTAATAAATAGGAGGCAGCTAGTCCCAAAGGAAACTAGTCTCATTAATAAATAGGAGGCAGCTAGACCCAAAGGAAACTAGTCTCATTAATAAATAGGAGGCAGCTAGTCCCAAAGGAAACTAGTCTCATTAATAAATAGGAGGCAGCTAGTCTCATTAATAAATAGGAGGCAGCTGGTCCCAAAGGAAACTAGTCTCATTAATAAATAGGAGGCAGCTGGTCCCAAAGGAAACTAGTCTCATTAATAAATAGGAGGCAGCTGGACCCAAAGGAAACTAGTCTCATTAATAAATAGGAGGCAGCTAGTCCCAAAGGAAACTAGTCTCATTAATAAATAGGAGGCAGCTAGACCCAAAGGAAACTAGTCTCATTAATAAATAGGAGGCAGCTAGTCCCAAAGGAAACTAGTCTCATTAATAAATAGGAGGCAGCTAGACCCAAAGGAAACTAGTCTCATTAATAAATAGGAGGCAGCTAGACCCAACGGAAACTAGTCTCATTAATAAATAGGAGGCAGCTAGTCTCATTAATAAATAGGAGGCAGCTAGTCCCAAAGGAAACTAGTCTCATTAATAAATAGGAGGCAGCTAGACCCAAAGGAAACTAGTCTCATTAATAAATAGGAGGCAGCTGGACCCAAAGGAAACTAGTCTCATTAATAAATAGGAGGCAGCTAGACCCAAAGGAAACTAGTCTCATTAATAAATAGGAGGCAGCTAGACCCAAAGGAAACTAGTCTCATTAATAAATAGGAGGCAGCTAGTCCCAAAGGAAACTGGTCTCATAAAATAAATAGGAGGCAGCTAGACCCAAAGGAAACTAGTCTCATTAATAAATAGGAGGCAGCTAGTCCCAAAGGAAACTAGTCTCATTAATAAATAGGAGGCAGCTAGTCTCATTAATAAATAGGAGGCAGCTAGACCCAAAGGAAACTAGTCTCATTAATAAATAGGAGGCAGCTAGACCCAACGGAAACTAGTCTCATTAATAAATAGGAGGCAGCTAGTCTCATTAATAAATAGGAGGCAGCTAGACTCATTAATAAATAGGAGGCAGCTGGACCCAAAGGAAACTAGTCTCATTAATAAATAGGAGGCAGCTAGACCCAAAGGAAACTAGTCTCATTAATAAATAGGAGGCAGCTAGACCCAAAGGAAACTAGTCTCATTAATAAATAGGAGGCAGCTAGACCCAAAGGAAACTAGTCTCATTAATAAATAGGAGGCAGCTAGACCCAAAGGAAACTAGTCTCATTAATAAATAGGAGGCAGCTAGACCCAAAGGAAACTGGTCTCATTAATAAATAGGAGGCAGCTAGTCCCAAAGGAAACTAGTCTCATTAATAAATAGGAGGCAGCTAGTCTCATTAATAAATAGGAGGCAGCTAGACCCAAAGGAAACTAGTCTCATTAATAAATAGGAGGCAGCTAGTCTCATTAATAAATAGGAGGCAGCTAGTCCCAAAGGAAACTAGTCTCATTAATAAATAGGAGGCAGCTAGACCCAAAGGAAACTAGTCTCATTAATAAATAGGAGGCAGCTAGTCCCAAAGGAAACTAGTCTCATTAATAAATAGGAGGCAGCTAGACCCAAAGGAAACTAGTCTCATTAATAAATAGGAGGCAGCTAGTCCCAAAGGAAACTAGTCTCATTAATAAATAGGAGGCAGCTAGTCCCAAAGGAAACTAGTCTCATTAATAAATAGGAGGCAGCTAGACCCAACGGAAACTAGTCTCATTAATAAATAGGAGGCAGCTAGACCCAAAGGAAACTAGTCTCATTAATAAATAGGAGGCAGCTAGTCTCATTAATAAATAGGAGGCAGCTGGTCCCAAAGGAAACTAGTCTCATTAATAAATAGGAGGCAGCTAGACCCAAAGGAAACTAGTCTCATTAATAAATAGTAGGCAGCTAGACCCAAAGGAAACTAGTCTCATTAATAAATAGGAGGCAGCTAGTCCCAAAGGAAACTAGTCTCATTAATAAATAGTAGGCAGCTAGTCCCAAAGGAAACTAGTCTCATGAATAAATAGGAGGCAGCTAGTCCCAAAGGAAACTAGTCTCATTAATAAATAGGAGGCAGCTAGACCCAAAGGAAACTAGTCTCATTAATAAATAGGAGGCAGCTAGACCCAAAGGAAACTAGTCTCATTAATAAATAGGAGGCAGCTAGTCCCAAAGGAAACTAGTCTCATTAATAAATAGGAGGCAGCTAGACCCAAAGGAAACTAGTCTCATTAATACATAGGAGGCAGCTAGTCCCAAAGGAAACTAGTCTCATTAATAAATAGGAGGCAGCTGGTCCCAAAGGAAACTAGTCTCATTAATAAATGGGAGGCAGCTAGACCCAAAGGAAACTAGTCTCATTAATAAATAGTAGGCAGCTAGACCCAAAGGAAACTAGTCTCATTAATAAATAGGAGGCAGCTAGTCCCAAAGGAAACTAGTCTCATTAATAAATAGTAGGCAGCTAGACCCAAAGGAAACTAGTCTCATTAATAAATAGGAGGCAGCTAGACCCAAAGGAAACTAGTCTCATTAATAAATAGGAGGCAGCTAGTCTCATTAATAAATAGGAGGCAGCTAGTCTCATTAATAAATAGGAGGCAGCTAGTCTCATTAATAAATAGGAGGCAGCTAGACCCAAAGGAAACTAGTCTCATTAATAAATAGGAGGCAGCTAGTCTCATTAATAAATAGGAGGCAGCTGGTCCCAAAGGAAACTAGTCTCATTAATAAATAGGAGGCAGCTAGTCCCAAAGGAAACTAGTCTCATTAATAAATAGGAGGCAGCTAGACCCAAAGGAAACTAGTCTCATTAATAAATAGGAGGCAGCTAGACCCAAAGGAAACTAGACTCATTAATAAATAGGAGGCAGCTAGTCTCATTAATAAATAGGAGGCAGCTAGTCTCATTAATAAATAGGAGGCAGCTAGTCTCATTAATAAATAGGAGGCAGCTAGTCCCAAAGGAAACTAGTCTCATTAATAAATAGGAGGCAGCTAGTCTCATTAATAAATAGGAGGCAGCTAGACCCAAAGGAAACTAGTCTCATTAATAAATAGGAGGCAGCTAGTCCCAAAGGAAACTAGTCTCATTAATAAATAGGAGGCAGCTAGTCCCAAAGGAAACTAGTCTCATTAATAAATAGGAGGCAGCTAGACCCAAAGGAAACTAGTCTCATTAATAAATAGGAGGCAGCTAGACCCAAAGGAAACTAGTCTCATTAATAAATAGGAGGCAGCTAGACCCAACGGAAACTAGTCTCATTAATAAATAGGAGGCAGCTAGTCTCATTAATAAATAGGAGGCAGCTAGTCCCAAAGGAAACTGGTCTCATTAATAAATAGGAGGCAGCTAGACCCAAAGGAAACTGGTCTCATTAATAAATAGGAGGCAGCTAGACCCAAAGGAAACTAGTCTCATTAATAAATAGGAGGCAGCTAGTCCCAAAGGAAACTAGTCTCATTAATAAATAGGAGGCAGCTAGTCCCAAAGGAAACTAGTCTCATTAATAAATAGGAGGCAGCTAGACCCAAAGGAAACTAGTCTCATTAATAAATAGGAGGCAGCTAGTCCCAAAGGAAACTAGTCTCATTAATAAATAGGAGGCAGCTAGTCTCATTAATAAATAGGAGGCAGCTAGTCCCAAAGGAAACTAGTCTCATTAATAAATAGGAGGCAGCTAGACCCAAAGGAAACTAGTCTCATTAATAAATAGGAGGCAGCTAGACCCAAAGGAAACTAGTCTCATTAATAAATAGGAGGCAGCTAGACCCAAAGGAAACTAGTCTCATTAATAAATAGGAGGCAGCTAGACCCAAAGGAAACTAGTCTCATTAATAAATAGGAGGCAGCTAGTCTCATTAATAAATAGGAGGCAGCTAGACCCAAAGGAAACTAGACTCATTAATAAATAGGAGGCAGCTAGACCCAAAGGAAACTGGTCTCATTAATAAATAGGAGGCAGCTAGTCTCATTAATAAATAGGAGGCAGCTAGACCCAAAGGAAACTAGTCTCATTAATAAATAGGAGGCAGCTAGACCCAAAGGAAACTAGTCTCATTAATAAATAGGAGGCAGCTAGTCCCAAAGGAAACTAGTCTCATTAATAAATAGGAGGCAGCTAGTCCCAAAGGAAACTAGTCTCATTAATAAATAGGAGGCAGCTAGTCCCAAAGGAAACTAGTCTCATTAATAAATAGGAGGCAGCTAGACCCAAAGGAAACTAGTCTCATTAATAAATAGGAGGCAGCTAGACCCAAAGGAAACTAGTCTCATTAATAAATAGGAGGCAGCTAGTCTCATTAATAAATAGGAGGCAGCTAGTCTCATTAATAAATAGGAGGCAGCTAGTCTCATTAATAAATAGGAGGCAGCTAGTCCCAAAGGAAACTAGTCTCATTAATAAATAGGAGGCAGCTAGTCTCATTAATAAATAGGAGGCAGCTAGTCTCATTAATAAATAGTAGGCAGCTAGACCCAAAGGAAACTAGTCTCATTAATAAATAGGAGGCAGCTAGACCCAAAGGAAACTAGTCTCATTAATAAATAGGAGGCAGCTAGTCCCAAAGGAAACTAGTCTCATTAATAAATAGGAGGCAGCTAGACCCAAAGGAAACTAGTCTCATTAATAAATAGGAGGCAGCTAGTCCCAAAGGAAACTAGTCTCATGAATAAATAGGAGGCAGCTAGACCCAAAGGAAACTAGTCTCATTAATAAATAGGAGGCAGCTAGACCCAAAGGAAACTAGTCTCATTAATAAATAGGAGGCAGCTAGACCCAAAGGAAACTAGTCTCATTAATAAATAGGAGGCAGCTAGACCCAAAGGAAACTAGTCTCATTAATAAATAGGAGGCAGCTAGACCCAAAGGAAACTAGTCTCATTAATAAATAGGAGGCAGCTAGACCCAAAGGAAACTAGTCTCATTAATAAATAGGAGGCAGCTAGTCTCATTAATAAATAGGAGGCAGCTAGACTCATTAATAAATAGGAGGCAGCTAGTCTCATTAATAAATAGGAGGCAGCTAGACCCAAAGGAAACTAGTCTCATTAATAAATAGGAGGCAGCTAGTCTCATTAATAAATAGGAGGCAGCTGGTCCCAAAGGAAACTAGTCTCATTAATAAATAGGAGGCAGCTAGACCCAAAGGAAACTAGTCTCATTAATAAATAGGAGGCAGCTGGTCCCAAAGGAAACTAGTCTCATTAATAAATAGGAGGCAGCTAGACCCAAAGGAAACTAGTCTCATTAATAAATAGGAGGCAGCTAGACCCAAAGGAAACTGGTCTCATTAATAAATAGGAGGCAGCTAGTCCCAAAGGAAACTAGTCTCATTAATAAATAGGAGGCAGCTAGACCCAAAGGAAACTGGTCTCATTAATAAATAGGAGGCAGCTAGACCCAAAGGAAACTAGTCTCATTAATAAATAGGAGGCAGCTAGTCCCAAAGGAAACTAGTCTCATTAATAAGTAGGAGGCAGCTAGACCCAAAGGAAACTGGTCTCATTAATAAATAGGAGGCAGCTAGTCTCATTAATAAATAGGAGGCAGCTAGTCCCAAAGGAAACTAGACTCATTAATCGATAGCCACTCTGTGCCTCCTAGTATGTTTAGCTAAAAATAATGCTGAGGCTAATGTCAAAGTAACAGCTTCAGTGAAAACCACTCCAATACAATCCAATGAATAACCATTTAACTATATACTGTAGCTGGCCACAATATAGCCCGGAATGCATCAATTGAATCCGATTACTGTGGACATAAAGGAAGAAACATTGATCCAAAATGGCCGATGTTTCCCACACTGGGAGAGAACAGAAAAGCACCAACAAGTTATGCCAAGTGACAAAAAATGACAGTTGATTGATTGACAGATATCAATCCAAGACCAAAGTCACACACACTGTGGGCATATTACAGTACATTTTAAAAGTACTGCATAACCCACTTGAAGACACATTAATAGGTATGTACCATGTACCGTCTATGTCCCATTGTCTAACACCCAGCACTGAGGAGTGGCCAACCCTCCTGGAGAGCGAGCACGATTCTCCCTTTCTCATTTCATCACTGTTTTAATGAAGTGTCAAACCACCTAAAAATATGTTACAAAATAATAATAATAACATACTTTTAACTTAGTAACAGTCATCGAATTGTGAGTGTTAAGTTAATGTTCAAAGCATCCTGAGTACACCTGACCTGGGTTTTTTGTTGTTTTATTTTTTGACCCTGCTCATAGGCCTAAAGTCAAAACATGTGGAATCGCAGGAAATTAGCTTTAAAACAGTAACATTTTCCCCAGTCACCTTCTAGGGATTGTACCAGGGGGCAATGAAATTCACATAGCAAATCTCAATCCAAGCTTTCTTCAAAAGTTGGCAGCCCTTCATATCATTACACCAAACCCATTTAAAAAGCTGTAAAAGTCTCCATCTGAAGACGGCTTAGACATATTTGTCTCTAAACAGAATAGAGTGTAAACAGAAGAGGTCTCCTGAGTCCTCTTCTCCTCCTGTCTCTCTCCCTCCAGTATGGCCTCTGCCAGCCAGAATAGATATTGTTCAGTAGGAAAGACAGGAGAGGAGTACAAGGCATGCAGACAGTGTGGGGGAGGCCTCCCCCTCTACTCCCCTCCCCTCACGCTCTGTCCACCCTGATAACCATAATTGTGTTTTAAGGCCCCTGATTAAATTGTGCCATCTCAAATTATATTGTTTCACAATGAATCCTTATGAAAAATGCCCCATATTAAAGGATTATGGTATCTGGTGAAGGCAGCGAGCTGGAAGGAGGGAAGGAGGGATGGAGGGAAGGAGGGAAGGAGGGATGGAGGGATGGAGGGAAGGAGGGAAGAGGGATGGAGGGATGGAGGGAAGGAGGGATGGAGGGAAGGAGGGATGGAGGGAAGGAGGGAAGGAGGGATGGAGGGAATGAGGGAAGGAGAGAAGGAGGGATGGAGGGAAGGAGGGATGGAGGGAAGGAGGGATGGAGGGATGGAGGGATGGAGGGAAGGGGGATGGAGGGATGGAGGGAAGGAGGGAAGGAGGGATGGAGGGAAGGAGGGAAGGAGGGATGGAGGGAAGGAGGGATGGCGGGAAGGAGGGATGGAGGGAAGGAGGGAAGGAGGAGATGACAAGACATTAATTTGGCACTAATTTGGCAATAATTCCCCCATCAGTGCCAAATTAATGTCTTGTCATCTCTGTTTGTCTGTGTCAGTGTCTGTGTCTGTGTCTGTGTCTGTGTCTCTCTCTGTATCACTATAAAGTAAACTAAAAACAATAAACCCAGTCAATCTAAATCAAATTTAACTTACACCTAACACACTGATAGCCTTAAAACCGGTTTTAAAAAATCACAACGCTCTCTCAAAGTGTCAATCTGAAACTTTGCCTCCACCTGTCTAATTTCTTCGCCAATACACCCAATGCTTGTCACTAACTCTGGCTAAATCCTCGGGGACTTTGTTTTTAGAGGTGACACAAAATGCAATCAGGTGGGAGGCTAAATTCAATAATGGCCACAAATGAAAATTGAGTCAGAGACACACTCTGCACTTAAGGAGCTAAGCATGGGCTTGCTCTTCTAATAAGAGCCAACGGCGTCATTGCCTCGCTGCATTTAAATGAACTAGAGCCACCCCCCACCAATCACCACGGGAAAACAAAAGCCTCGGCCAAAGAGACGAGTGCTCAGGAATACCAATCGACCAACCAAAACACTTAAGTGCGGCGTTTAACACTTATTCACCAGTGTGGGTTGTAGGAAGCCACAGAGGTAAACAAATAACAGACAGATGAATTATGGGAAAGCAAAAATGGCTAAATGTATTATTGACCTCTAAAACTTCTGAAGTATAAAAATGGAAACCGTCTTCAGACATATAAGTTAACCAGACAAATCCTGACCAATCAATTTCATTTACCACAGGTGGACTCCCATCAAGTCGTAGAAACATCTCATCTCAAGGATCAATGGAAACAGGATGCACCTGAGCTCAATTTCCAGTCTCACAGCTAAGGGTCTGAATACTTACGTTAAATAAGGTATTTCTATTTTTAATTTATATATATATATAAATGTGCCAACATTTCTAAAAACCTGCTTTTCTTTGTCATTATGGGGTACTGTGTGCAGATTGATGAGGAAAAACATTGATTTAATTCATTTTAGAATAAGTCTGTAATGTAACAAAATGTGTAAAAAGTAAGTTAAGCAGACAGGACTCAGGGATGACTGATCATGGAGATCCCATCAATCTCCACCCAGTTAGGGAAATATGCTTTTCGCTTTTTTGGGCCTCTCATGTGAAATGATCTCCAAAACTCATTAAAGTTGGTGTAGTTTAGGAGTTCAGGGAAATCCAAGCAGACGTTAGAGGGCCTTCTTACTGAAGAACGTTTTGTTCCATATGATTGTGTTTTGCTTTTCATGTTGTGTGTAATTTATGTGTAGTGTAGTTGATGTGTATTGAGATATGTGTAGTGTAATTGATGTGTATAAAGATGTGTGTAGTGTAATTGATGTGTATTGAGATATGTGTAGTGTAATTGATGTGTATATAGATATGTATAATGTAATTGAAGTGTATATACAGTTGAAGTTGGACATTTACATACACCTTAGCCAAATACATTTAAACTCAGTTTTTCACAATTCCTGACATTTAACCCTAGTAAAAATTCCCTGTTTTTGGTCAGTTAGGATCACCACTTTTCTAACGTGAAACGTCAGAATAATAGTAGAGAGAATTATTTATTTCAGCTTGTATTTCTTTCATCACATTCCCAGTGGGTCAGAAGGTTACATACACTCAATTAGTATTTGGTAGCATTGCCTTTAAATTGTTTAACTTGGGTCAAACATTTCAGCAATCCTTACACAAGCTTCCCACAATAAGTTGGGTGAATTTTGGCCCATTCCTCCTGACAGAGCTGGTGTAACTGAGTCAGGTTTGTAGGCCTCCTTGCTCACACACGCTTTTTCAGTTCTACCCACACATTTTCTACAGGATTGAGGTCAGGGCTTTGTGTTGGCCACTCCAATACCTTGACCTTGCTTCAATATATCCACATAATTTTCCTGACATCTATTTTGTGAAGTGCACCAGTCCCTCCTGCAGCAAAGCACCCCCACAACATGATGCTGCCACCCCCGTGCTTCACGGTTCTTCGGCTTGCAAGCCTCCCCCTTTTTCCTCCAAACATAACAATGGTCATTCTGGCCAAACAGTTCTATTTTTTTTCATCAGACCAGAGGACATTTCTCCGGAAAGTACGATCTTTGTCTCCATGTGCAGTTGCAAAACGTAGAATGGCTTTTTTATGGCAGTTTTGGAGCAGTGGCTTCTTCCAAGCTGAGCGAACGTTCAGGTTAAGTCGATATAGGACTCGTTTTACTGTGGATATAGATACTTTTGTACCTGTTTCCTCCAGCATCTTCACAAGGTCCTTTGCTGTTGTTCTGGGATTTGCACTTTTCGCACAAAAGTACATTAATCTCTAGGAGACAGAACGTGTCTCCTTCCTGAGCGGTATGATGGCAGCATGGTCCCATGGTGTTTATACTTGTGTACTATTGTTTGTACAGATGAACATGGTACCTTCAGGCATTTGGAAATTGCTTCCAAGGATGAACCAGACTTGTGAGGTCTTGGCTGATTGATTTTGATTTTCCCATGATGTCAAGCAAAGAGGCACTGAGTTTGATGGTAGGCCTTGAAATACATCCACAGGTACACCTCCAATTGACTTAAATTATGTCAATTAGCCTATCAGAAGCTTCTAGAGCCATGACATAATCTTCTGGAATTTTCCAAGCTGTTTAAAGGCACAGTCAACTTAATGTATGTAAACATCTGACCCACTGGAATTGTGATACAGTGAATTATAAGTGAAATAATCTGTCTGTAAACAATTGTTGGAAAAATGACTTGTGTCATGCACAAAGTAGATGTCCTAACCGGCTTGCCAAAATTAAAGTTTGTTAACAAGAAATTTGTGGGGTGGTTGAAAAATGACTTTTAATGACTCCAACCTAAGTGTATGTAAACTTCCGACTTCAACTGTAGATATGTGTAGTGTAATTGATGTGTATATATATATGTGTAGTGTAATTGATGTGTATATAGATGTGTATAGTGTAATTGATGTGTATATAGATGTGTATAGTGTAATTGATGTGTATTGAGATATGTGTAGTGTAATTGATGTGTATAAAGATGTGTGTAGTGTAATTGATGTGTATATAGATGTGTGTAGTGTAATTGATGTGTATAAAGATGTGTGTAGTGTAATTGATGTGTATATAGATGTGTGTAGTGTAATTGATGTGTATAAAGATGTGTGTAGTGTAATTGATGTGTATATAGATGTGTGTAGTGTAATTGATGTGTATATATATGTGTAGTGTAATTGATGTGTATATAGATGTGTGTAGTGTAATTGATGTGTATAAAGATATGTGCAGTGTAATTGATGTGTATATAGATGTGTGTAGTGTAATTGATGTGTATATAGATGTGTGTAGTGTAATTGATGTGTATAAAGATATGTGCAGTGTAATTAATGTGTATATAGATGTGTATAGTGTAATTGATGTGTATATAGATGTGTATAGTGTAATTAATGTGTATATAGATGTGTGTAGTGTAATTGATGTGTATATAGATGTGTGTAGTGTAATTAATGTGTATATAGATGTGTATAGTGTAATTGATGTGTATATAGATGTGTGTAGTGTAATTGATGTGTATATAGATGTGTATAGTGTAATTGATGTGTATATACATACACTACCGTTCAAAAGTTTGGGGTCACTTAGAAATGTCCTTGTTTCTGAAAGAATAGCCATTAAAATAATGTGATCAGAAATACAGTGTAGACTTTGTTAATTTTGTAAATGACTATTATATATGTAAACGACTGATTAGTAATGGAATATCTAAATAGGCGTACAGAGGCCCATTATCACCAACCATCACTTGTGCATTCCAATGGCATGTTGTGTTAGCTAATCCAATTTTATCATTTTAAAAGGCTAATTGATCGTTAGAAAACCCTTTTGCAATTATGTTAGCACAGCTGAAAACTGTTGTTCTGATTAAAGAAGCAATAAAACTGTTCTTTTTTAGACTAGTTGAGTATCTAGAGCATCAGCATTTGTGGATTTGTTTACAGGCTCAAAATGGCCGGAAACAATGATCTTTCTTCTGAAACTCGTCAGTCTATTCTTGTTCTGAGAAATGAAGGCTATTCCATTCGAGAAATTGCCAAGAAATTGAAGATCTCGTACAACGCTGTGTACGACCCCCTTCACAGAACAGCGCAAACTATTGTTTTCACTATATATTTTACCGGAAACATAATGTTAACTTTCACTGCTATGCGGACGATACACAGCTGTACATTTCAATAAAACATGGTGAAGCCCCAAAATGTCCCTCCCTGGAAGCCTGTGTTTCAGACATAAGGAAGCGGATGGAGGCCAATTTTTTACTTTTAAACTCGGGCAAAACAGAGATGCTTGTTCTAGGTCACAAGAAACACAGATCTTCTGTTGGATCTGACCATTAATCTTGATGGTTGTACAGTCGTCTCAAATAAAACTGTGAAGGACCTCGGCGTTACTCTGGGCCCTGATCTCTCTTTTGATGAACATATCAAGACTACTTAAAGGACAGCTTTTTTTCCATCTTCATAATGTGGCAAAAATCAGAAACTTTATGTCTAAAAATTTTGCAGAAAGATTTGTCAATGCTTTTGTTACTTCTAGACTAGACTGCTGCAATGCTCTACTTTCCGGCTACCCGGCTAAAGCACTAAATAAACTTCAGTTAGTGCTAAACAAGGCTGCTAAACAGTGCTAGCCTCCCTCCACTGACTTCCTGTTAAGGCTAGGGCTGATTTCAAGGTTTTACTGCTAACCTACAAAGCATGACATGGGCTTGCTCCTACCTATCTCTCTGATTTGGTCCTGCCGTACATACCTACACGTACGCTACGGTCACAAGATGCAGGCCTCCTTACTGTCCCTAGAGTTTCTAAGCAAACAGCTGGAGGCAATTTTTACGGAATCGTCTGCCTATCCATGTATGAGACGCAGACTCGGTCTCGACCTTTAAGTCTTTATTGAAGACTCATCTCTTCAGTAGGTCCTATGATTGAGTGTAGTCTGGCCCAGGGGTGTAAAGGTGAATGGAAAGGCAATGGAGCGACGAACCGCCCTTGCTATCTCTGCCTGGTCGGTTCCCCTCTGTCAAATGGGATTCTCTGTCTCTAACCCTATTACTGGGGCTGAGTCACTGGCTTACTGGTGCTCTTTCATGCTGTCCCTAGGAGGGGTGCGTCACTTGAGTGGGTTGAGTCACTGACGTGATCTTCCAGGGGGGTGATCTTCGTGGGCTATACTCAGCCATGTCTCAGGGTAGTAAGTTGGTGGTTGCAAATATCCCTCTAGTGGGTTGGGGGCAGTGCCTTGGCAAAATGGGTGGGGTTATATCCTGCCTGTTTGGCCCTGTCCGGGGGTATCTTCGGACCATGCCACAATGTCTGCCGACCCCTCCTTTCTCAGCCTCCAGTATTTATGCTACAATAGTTTGTGTGTCGGGGGGCTAGGGTCAGTCTGTTATATCTGCAGTACTTCTCCTGTCTTATCCGGTGTCCTGTGTGAATTTAAGTATGCTCTCTCTAATTCTCTAATTCTCTCCTTTTCTCGCCTTTTCTCTTTCTCCTGTATACTGTACAATGAGGAATTCAACTACAAAATACTAGTCTTTTCCCATCTTTCTGAACCATTGCCCCCACCCACAAGGTGTTTAAACAACAACACTACATAATCATTAAACAAGATAATAGACACAAAACAAAAACGTGACGAACATAAATCAATTAACTAAAATTAGCACATGTAGGGCAGTATGCAATGTGTGTGTGTACATGGACTTTGCAGATGTATTTGTCACAATAGCACAAAGTATTTGTTTCACAGTCCTTCTTTGGGGGCAGAACTGGAATCTCCTCCTCTTACCTGTCCCAGCTGCAGCCTCAGGTGGATCAGGACAACATTCAGCCCCCCTGAACAGCTTTCACAAGCGCTGTAGAGGCTGTGCGGGGGAGGCGCTCCCTTCTTTCAATGTGTGGGGTTACAAGTGCCTTTCCCAGCTGCTCCAGGAACACCCTCCTCTTGTTCCTCTAATCAGGCATCCAGGTAGGGTTGATCTTGTTCCATATCACAAAGGCATGTTATGGATATAACCCTGTCCTTCTCTTCCTGTTATAACTATACAGGGATATAACCCTGTCCCTCTCTTCCTGTTATAACTATACAGGGATATAACCCTGTCCCTCTCTTCCTGTTATAACTATACACTGACATAACCCTGTCCCTCTCTTCCTGTTATAACTATACACTGACATAACCCTGTCCTTCTCTTCCTGTTATAACTATACAGGGATATAACCCTGTCCCTCTCTTCCTGTTATAACTATACAGGGATATAACCCTGTCCCTCTCTTCCTGTTATAACTATACAGGGATATAACCCTGTCCCTCTCTTCCTGTTATAACTATACAGGGATATAACCCTGTCCCTCTCTTCCTGTTATAACTATACACTGACATAACCCTGTCCCTCTCTTCCTGTTATAACTATACACTGACATAACCCTGTCCCTCTCTTCCTGTTATAACTTTACAGGGTTATAACCCTGTCCCTCTCTTCCTGTTATAACTATACAGGGATATAACCCTGTCCTTCTCTTCCTGTTATAACTATACAGGGATATAACCCTGTCCCTCTCTTCCTGTTATAACTATACAGGGATATAACCCTGTCCCTCTCTTCCTGTTATAACTATACACTGATATAACCCTGTCCCTCTCTTCCTGTTATAACTATACAGGGATATAACCCTGTCCTTCTCTTCCTGTTATAACTATACAGGGATATAACCCTGTCCCTCTCTTCCTGTTATAACTATACAGGGATATAACCCTGTCCCTCTCTTCCTGTTATAACTATACACTGATATAACCCTGTCCCTCTCTTCCTGTTATAACTATACAGGGATATAACCCTGTCCCTCTCTTCCTGTTATAACTATACAGGGATATAACCCTGTCCCTCTCTTCCTGTTATAACTATACAGGGATATAACCCTGTCCCTCTCTTCCTGTTATAACTATACACTGACATAACACTGTCCCTCTCTTCCTGTTACACTGACATAACACTGTCCCTCTCTTCCTGTTATAATCATACAGGGATATAACCCTGTCCCTCTCTTCCTGTTATAACTATACAGGGATATAACCCTGTTCTTCTCTTCCTGTTATAACTATACAGGGATATAACCCTGTCCCTCTCTTCCTGTTATAACTATACACTGACATAACCCTGTCCCTCTCTTCCTGTTATAATCATACAGGGATATAACCCTGTCCCTCTCTTCCTGTTATAACTATACAGGGATATAACCCTGTCCTTCTCTTCCTGTTATAACTATACAGGGATATAACCCTGTCCCTCTCTTCCTGTTATAACTATACACTGACATAACCCTGTCCCTCTCTTCCTGTTATAACTATACAGGGATATAACCCTGTCCCTCTCTTCCTGTTATAACTATACAGGGATATAACCCTGTCCCTCTCTTCCTGTTACACTGACATAACCCTGTCCCTCTCTTCCTGTTATAACTATACACTGACATAACCCTGTCCCTCTCTTCCTGTTATAATCATACAGGGATATAACCCTGTCCCTCTCTTCCTGTTATAACTATACAGGGATATAACCCTGTCCTTCTCTTCCTGTTATAACTATACAGGGATATAACCCTGTCCCTCTCTTCCTGTTATAACTATACAGGGATATAACCCTGTCCCTCTCTTCCTGTTATAACTATACAGGGATATAACCCTGTCCCTCTCTTCCTGTTATAACTATACAGGGATATAACCCTGTCCCTCTCTTCCTGTTACACTGACATAACCCTGTCCCTCTCTTCCTGTTATAACTATACACTGACATAACCCTGTCCCTCTCTTCCTGTTATAACTATACAGGGATATAACCCTGTCCCTCTCTTCCTGTTACACTGACATAACCCTGTCCCTCTCTTCCTGTTATAACTATACAGGGATATAACCCTGTCCCTCTCTTCCTGTTACACTGACATAACCCTGTCCTTCTCTTCCTGTTATAACTATACAGGGATATAACCCTGTCCCTCTCTTCCTGTTATAACTATACACTGACATAACCCTGTCCCTCTCTTCCTGTTATAACTATACAGGGATATAACCCTGTCCCTCTCTTCCTGTTATAACTATACACTGACATAACCCTGTCCCTCTCTTCCTGTTATAACTATACAGGGATATAACCCTGTCCCTCTCTTCCTGTTATAACTATACACTGACATAACCCTGTCCCTCTCTTCCTGTTATAACTATACAGGGATATAACCCTGTCCCTCTCTTCCTGTTATAACTATACAGGGATATAACCCTGTCCCTCTCTTCCTGTTATAACTATACACTGACATAACCCTGTCCCTCTCTTCCTGTTATAACTATACACTGACATAACCCTGTCCCTCTCTTCCTGTTATAACTTTACAGGGTTATAACCCTGTCCCTCTCTTCCTGTTATAACTATACAGGGATATAACCCTGTCCTTCTCTTCCTGTTATAACTATACAGGGATATAACCCTGTCCCTCTCTTCCTGTTATAACTATACAGGGATATAACCCTGTCCCTCTCTTCCTGTTATAACTATACACTGATATAACCCTGTCCCTCTCTTCCTGTTATAACTATACAGGGATATAACCCTGTCCTTCTCTTCCTGTTATAACTATACAGGGATATAACCCTGTCCCTCTCTTCCTGTTATAACTATACAGGGATATAACCCTGTCCCTCTCTTCCTGTTATAACTATACACTGATATAACCCTGTCCCTCTCTTCCTGTTATAACTATACAGGGATATAACCCTGTCCCTCTCTTCCTGTTATAACTATACAGGGATATAACCCTGTCCCTCTCTTCCTGTTATAACTATACAGGGATATAACCCTGTCCCTCTCTTCCTGTTATAACTATACACTGACATAACACTGTCCCTCTCTTCCTGTTACACTGACATAACACTGTCCCTCTCTTCCTGTTATAATCATACAGGGATATAACCCTGTCCCTCTCTTCCTGTTATAACTATACAGGGATATAACCCTGTCCTTCTCTTCCTGTTATAACTATACAGGGATATAACCCTGTCCCTCTCTTCCTGTTATAACTATACACTGACATAACCCTGTCCCTCTCTTCCTGTTATAATCATACAGGGATATAACCCTGTCCCTCTCTTCCTGTTATAACTATACAGGGATATAACCCTGTCCTTCTCTTCCTGTTATAACTATACAGGGATATAACCCTGTCCCTCTCTTCCTGTTATAACTATACACTGACATAACCCTGTCCCTCTCTTCCTGTTATAACTATACAGGGATATAACCCTGTCCCTCTCTTCCTGTTATAACTATACAGGGATATAACCCTGTCCCTCTCTTCCTGTTACACTGACATAACCCTGTCCCTCTCTTCCTGTTATAACTATACACTGACATAACCCTGTCCCTCTCTTCCTGTTATAATCATACAGGGATATAACCCTGTCCCTCTCTTCCTGTTATAACTATACAGGGATATAACCCTGTCCTTCTCTTCCTGTTATAACTATACAGGGATATAACCCTGTCCCTCTCTTCCTGTTATAACTATACAGGGATATAACCCTGTCCCTCTCTTCCTGTTATAACTATACAGGGATATAACCCTGTCCCTCTCTTCCTGTTACACTGACATAACCCTGTCCCTCTCTTCCTGTTATAACTATACACTGACATAACCCTGTCCCTCTCTTCCTGTTATAACTATACAGGGATATAACCCTGTCCCTCTCTTCCTGTTACACTGACATAACCCTGTCCCTCTCTTCCTGTTATAACTATACAGGGATATAACCCTGTCCCTCTCTTCCTGTTACACTGACATAACCCTGTCCTTCTCTTCCTGTTATAACTATACAGGGATATAACCCTGTCCCTCTCTTCCTGTTATAACTATACACTGACATAACCCTGTCCCTCTCTTCCTGTTATAACTATACAGGGATATAACCCTGTCCCTCTCTTCCTGTTATAACTATACACTGACATAACCCTGTCCCTCTCTTCCTGTTATAACTATACAGGGATATAACCCTGTCCCTCTCTTCCTGTTATAACTATACACTGACATAACCCTGTCCCTCTCTTCCTGTTATAACTATACAGGGATATAACCCTGTCCCTCTCTTCCTGTTATAACTATACACTGACATAACCCTGTCCTTCTCTTCCTGTTATAACTATACAGGATATAACCCTGTCCCTCTCTTCCTGTTATAACTATACACTGACATAACCCTGTCCCTCTCTTCCTGTTATAACTATACAGGGATATAACCCTGTCCCTCTCTTCCTGTTATAACTATACACTGACATAACCCTGTCCCTCTCTTCCTGTTATAACTATACACTGACATAACACTGTCCCTCTCTTCCTGTTATAACTATACAGGGATATAACCCTGTCCCTCTCTTCCTGTTATAACTATACAGGGATATAACCCTGTCCCTCTCTTCCTGTTATAACTATACACTGACATAACCCTGTCCCTCTCTTCCTGTTATAACTATACAGGGATATAACCCTGTCCCTCTCTTCCTGTTATAACTATACACTGACATAACCCTGTCCCTCTCTTCCTGTTATAACTATACAGGGATATAACCCTGTCCCTCTCTTCCTGTTATAACTATACACTGACATAACCCTGTCCCTCTCTTCCTGTTATAACTATACAGGGATATAACCCTGTCCCTCTCTTCCTGTTATAACTAGACACTGACATAACCCTGTCCCTCTCTTCCTGTTATAACTATACACTGACATAACCCTGTCCCTCTCTTCCTGTTATAACTATACACTGACATAACCCTATCCTTCTCTTCCTGTTATAACTATACAGCGTTATAACCCTGTCCCTCTCTTCCTGTTATAACTATACACTGACATAACCCTGTCCCTCTCCTCCTGTTATAACTATACAGGGATATAACCCTGTCCCTCTCTTCCTGTTATAACTATACACTGACATAACCCTGTCCCTCTCTTCCTGTTATAACTATACAGGGATATAACCCTGTCCCTCTCTTCCTGTTATAACTATACACTGACATAACCCTGTCCCTCTCTTCCTGTTATAACTATACAGCGTTATAACCCTGTCCCTCTCTTCCTGTTATAACTATACACTGACATAACCCTGTCCCTCTCTTCCTGTTATAACTATACACTGACATAACCCTGTCCCTCTCTTCCTGTTATAACTATACAGGGATATAACCCTGTCCCTCTCTTCCTGTTATAACTATACACTGACATAACCCTGTCCCTCTCTTCCTGTTATAATCATACAGGGATATAACCCTGTCCCTCTCTTCCTGTTATAACTATACAGGGATATAACCCTGTCCTTCTCTTCCTGTTATAACTATACAGGGATATAACCCTGTCCCTCTCTTCCTGTTATAACTATACACTGACATAACCCTGTCCCTCTCTTCCTGTTATAACTATACAGGGATATAACCCTGTCCCTCTCTTCCTGTTATAACTATACAGGGATATAACCCTGTCCCTCTCTTCCTGTTACACTGACATAACCCTGTCCCTCTCTTCCTGTTATAACTATACACTGACATAACCCTGTCCCTCTCTTCCTGTTATAATCATACAGGGATATAACCCTGTCCCTCTCTTCCTGTTATAACTATACAGGGATATAACCCTGTCCTTCTCTTCCTGTTATAACTATACAGGGATATAACCCTGTCCCTCTCTTCCTGTTATAACTATACAGGGATATAACCCTGTCCCTCTCTTCCTGTTATAACTATACAGGGATATAACCCTGTCCCTCTCTTCCTGTTACACTGACATAACCCTGTCCCTCTCTTCCTGTTATAACTATACACTGACATAACCCTGTCCCTCTCTTCCTGTTATAACTACACAGGGATATAACCCTGTCCCTCTCTTCCTGTTACACTGACATAACCCTGTCCCTCTCTTCCTGTTATAACTATACAGGGATATAACCCTGTCCCTCTCTTCCTGTTACACTGACATAACCCTGTCCTTCTCTTCCTGTTATAACTATACAGGGATATAACCCTGTCCCTCTCTTCCTGTTATAACTATACACTGACATAACCCTGTCCCTCTCTTCCTGTTATAACTATACAGGGATATAACCCTGTCCCTCTCTTCCTGTTATAACTATACACTGACATAACCCTGTCCCTCTCTTCCTGTTATAACTATACAGGGATATAACCCTGTCCCTCTCTTCCTGTTATAACTATACACTGACATAACCCTGTCCCTCTCTTCCTGTTATAACTATACAGGGATATAACCCTGTCCCTCTCTTCCTGTTATAACTATACACTGACATAACCCTGTCCTTCTCTTCCTGTTATAACTATACAGGATATAACCCTGTCCCTCTCTTCCTGTTATAACTATACACTGACATAACCCTGTCCCTCTCTTCCTGTTATAACTATACAGGGATATAACCCTGTCCCTCTCTTCCTGTTATAACTATACACTGACATAACCCTGTCCCTCTCTTCCTGTTATAACTATACACTGACATAACACTGTCCCTCTCTTCCTGTTATAACTATACAGGGATATAACCCTGTCCCTCTCTTCCTGTTATAACTATACAGGGATATAACCCTGTCCCTCTCTTCCTGTTATAACTATACACTGACATAACCCTGTCCCTCTCTTCCTGTTATAACTATACAGGGATATAACCCTGTCCCTCTCTTCCTGTTATAACTATACACTGACATAACCCTGTCCCTCTCTTCCTGTTATAACTATACAGGGATATAACCCTGTCCCTCTCTTCCTGTTATAACTATACACTGACATAACCCTGTCCCTCTCTTCCTGTTATAACTATACAGGGATATAACCCTGTCCCTCTCTTCCTGTTATAACTATACACTGACATAACCCTGTCCCTCTCTTCCTGTTATAACTATACACTGACATAACCCTGTCCCTCTCTTCCTGTTATAACTATACACTGACATAACCCTATCCTTCTCTTCCTGTTATAACTATACAGCGTTATAACCCTGTCCCTCTCTTCCTGTTATAACTATACACTGACATAACCCTGTCCCTCTCTTCCTGTTATAACTATACAGGGATATAACCCTGTCCCTCTCTTCCTGTTATAACTATACACTGACATAACCCTGTCCCTCTCTTCCTGTTATAACTATACAGGGATATAACCCTGTCCCTCTCTTCCTGTTATAACTATACACTGACATAACCCTGTCCCTCTCTTCCTGTTATAACTATACAGCGTTATAACCCTGTCCCTCTCTTCCTGTTATAACTATACACTGACATAACCCTGTCCCTCTCTTCCTGTTATAACTATACACTGACATAACCCTGTCCCTCTCTTCCTGTTATAACTATACAGGGATATAACCCTGTCCCTCTCTTCCTGTTATAACTATACACTGACATAACCCTGTCCCTCTCTTCCTGTTATAACTATACAGGGATATAACCCTGTCCCTCTCTTCCTGTTATAACTATACACTGACATAACCCTGTCCCTCTCTTCCTGTTATAACTATACAGGGATATAACCCTGTCCCTCTCTTCCTGTTATAACTATACAGGGATATAACCCTGTCCCTCTCTTCCTGTTATAACTATACACTGACATAACCCTGTCCCTCTCTTCCTGTTATAACTATACAGGGATATAACCCTGTCCCTCTCTTCCTGTTATAACTATACAGGGATATAACCCTGTCCCTCTCTTCCTGTTATAACTATACAGGGATATAACCCTGTCCCTCTCTTCCTGTTATAACTATACAGGGATATAACCCTGTCCCTCTCTTCCTGTTATAACTATACAGGGATATAACCCTGTCCCTCTCTTCCTGTTATAACTATACACTGACATAACCCTGTCCCTCTCTTCCTGTTATAACTATACAGGGATATAACACTGTCCCTCTCTTCCTGTTATAACTATACAGGGATATAACCCTGTCCCTCTCTTCCTGTTATAACTATACACTGACATAACCCTGTCCCTCTCTTCCTGTTATAACTATACAGGGATATAACCCTGTCCCTCTCTTCCTGTTATAACTATACACTGACATAACCCTGTCCCTCTCTTCCTGTTATAACTATACAGGGATATAACCCTGTCCCTCTCTTCCTGTTATAACTATACAGGGATATAACCCTGTCCTTCTCTTCCTGTTATAACTATACAGGGATATAACCCTGTCCCTCTCTTCCTGTTATAACTATACACTGACATAACCCTGTCCCTCTCTTCCTGTTATAACTATACACTGACATAACCCTGTCCCTCTCTTCCTGTTATAACTATACAGCGTTATAACCCTGTCCCTCTCTTCCTGTTATAACTATACACTGACATAACCCTATCCTTCTCTTCCTGTTATAACTATACAGCGTTATAACCCTGTCCCTCTCTTCCTGTTATAACTATACACTGACATAACCCTGTCCCTCTCTTCCTGTTATAACTATACACTGACATAACCCTGTCCCTCTCTTCCTGTTATAACTATACACTGACATAACCCTGTCCTTCTCTTCCTGTTATAACTATACAGCGTTATAACCCTGTCCCTCTCTTCCTGTTATAACTATACAGGGATATAACCCTGTCCCTCTCTTCCTGTTATAACTATACACTGACATAACCCTGTCCCTCTCTTCCTGTTATAACTATACACTGACATAACCCTGTCCCTCTCTTCCTGTTATAACTATACACTGACATAACCCTGTCCCTCTCTTCCTGTTATAACTATACACTGACATAACCCTGTCCCTCTCTTCCTGTTATAACTATACACTGACATAACCCTGTCCCTCTCTTCCTGTTATAACTATACACTGACATAACCCTGTCCCTCTCTTCCTGTTATAACTATACACTGACATAACCCTGTCCTTCTCTTCCTGTTATAACTATACAGGGATATAACACTGTCCCTCTCTTCCTGTTATAACTATACAGGGATATAACACTGTCCCTCTCTTCCTGTTATAACTATACAGGGATATAACCCTGTCCCTCTCTTCCTGTTATAACTATACAGGGATATAACCCTGTCCTTCTCTTCCTGTTATAACTATACAGGGATATAACCCTGTCCCTCTCTTCCTGTTATAACTATACACTGACATAACCCTGTCCCTCTCTTCCTGTTATAACTATACAGGGATATAACCCTGTCCCTCTCTTCCTGTTATAAATATACACTGACATAACCCTGTCCATCTCTTCCTGTTATAACTATACAGGGATATAACCCTGTCCCTCTCTTCCTGTTATAACTATACACTGACATAACCCTGTCCCTCTCTTCCTGTTATAACTATACAGGGATATAACCCTGTCCCTCTCTTCCTGTTATAACTATACAGGGATATAACCCTGTCCTTCTCTTCCTGTTATAACTATACAGGGATATAACCCTGTCCCTCTCTTCCTGTTATAACTATACACTGACATAACCCTGTCCCTCTCTTCCTGTTATAACTATACAGGGATATAACCCTGTCCCTCTCTTCCTGTTATAACTATACACTGACATAACCCTGTCCCTCTCTTCCTGTTATAACTATACAGGGATATAACCCTGTCCCTCTCTTCCTGTTATAACTATACACTGACATAACCCTGTCCCTCTCTTCCTGTTATAACTATACAGGGATATAACCCTGTCCCTCTCTTCCTGTTATAACTATACAGGGATATAACCCTGTCCCTCTCTTCCTGTTATAACTATACACTGACATAACCCTGTCCCTCTCTTCCTGTTATAACTATACAGGGATATAACCCTGTCCCTCTCTTCCTGTTATAACTATACAGGGATATAACCCTGTCCTTCTCTTCCTGTTATAACTATACAGGGATATAACCCTGTCCCTCTCTTCCTGTTATAACTATACAGGGATATAACCCTGTCCCTCTCTTCCTGTTGTAACTATACAGGGATATAACCCTGTCCCTCTCTTCCTGTTATAACTATACAGGGATATAACCCTGTCCCTCTCTTCCTGTTATAACTATACACTGACATAACCCTGTCCCTCTCTTCCTGTTATAACTATACAGGGATATAACCCTGTCCCTCTCTTCCTGTTATAACTATACAGGGATATAACCCTGTCCTTCTCTTCCTGTTATAACTATACAGGGATATAACACTGTCCCTCTCTTCCTGTTATAACTATACAGGGATATAACCCTGTCCCTCTCTTCCTGTTATAACTATACACTGACATAACCCTGTCCCTCTCTTCCTGTTATAACTATACAGGGATATAACCCTGTCCCTCTCTTCCTGTTATAACTATACACTGACATAACCCTGTCCCTCTCTTCCTGTTATAACTATACAGGGATATAACCCTGTCCCTCTCTTCCTGTTATAACTATACAGGGATATAACCCTGTCCTTCTCTTCCTGTTATAACTATACAGGGATATAACCCTGTCCCTCTCTTCCTGTTATAACTATACACTGACATAACCCTGTCCCTCTCTTCCTGTTATAACTATACACTGACATAACCCTGTCCCTCTCTTCCTGTTATAACTATACAGCGTTATAACCCTGTCCCTCTCTTCCTGTTATAACTATACACTGACATAACCCTATCCTTCTCTTCCTGTTATAACTATACAGCGTTATAACCCTGTCCCTCTCTTCCTGTTATAACTATACACTGACATAACCCTGTCCCTCTCTTCCTGTTATAACTATACACTGACATAACCCTGTCCCTCTCTTCCTGTTATAACTATACACTGACATAACCCTGTCCTTCTCTTCCTGTTATAACTATACAGCGTTATAACCCTGTCCCTCTCTTCCTGTTATAACTATACAGGGATATAACCCTGTCCCTCTCTTCCTGTTATAACTATACACTGACATAACCCTGTCCCTCTCTTCCTGTTATAACTATACACTGACATAACCCTGTCCCTCTCTTCCTGTTATAACTATACACTGACATAACCCTGTCCCTCTCTTCCTGTTATAACTATACACTGACATAACCCTGTCCCTCTCTTCCTGTTATAACTATACACTGACATAACCCTGTCCCTCTCTTCCTGTTATAACTATACACTGACATAACCCTGTCCCTCTCTTCCTGTTATAACTATACACTGACATAACCCTGTCCTTCTCTTCCTGTTATAACTATACAGGGATATAACACTGTCCCTCTCTTCCTGTTATAACTATACAGGGATATAACACTGTCCCTCTCTTCCTGTTATAACTATACAGGGATATAACCCTGTCCCTCTCTTCCTGTTATAACTATACAGGGATATAACCCTGTCCTTCTCTTCCTGTTATAACTATACAGGGATATAACCCTGTCCCTCTCTTCCTGTTATAACTATACACTGACATAACCCTGTCCCTCTCTTCCTGTTATAACTATACAGGGATATAACCCTGTCCCTCTCTTCCTGTTATAAATATACACTGACATAACCCTGTCCCTCTCTTCCTGTTATAACTATACAGGGATATAACCCTGTCCCTCTCTTCCTGTTATAAATATACACTGACATAACCCTGTCCCTCTCTTCCTGTTATAACTATACACTGACATAACCCTGTCCTTCTCTTCCTGTTATAACTATACAGGGATATAACCCTGTCCCTCTCTTCCTGTTATAACTATACAGGGATATAACCCTGTCCCTCTCTTCCTGTTATAACTATACACTGACATAACCCTGTCCCTCTCTTCCTGTTATAACTATACAGGGATATAACCCTGTCCCTCTCTTCCTGTTATAACTATACACTGACATAACCCTGTCCTTCTCTTCCTGTTATAACTATACAGGGATATAACACTGTCCCTCTCTTCCTGTTATAACTATACACTGACATAACCCTGTCCCTCTCTTCCTGTTATAACTATACACTGACATAACACTGTCCCTCTCTTCCTGTTATAAATATACACTGACATAACCCTATCCCTCTCTTCCTGTTATAACTATACACTGACATAACCCTGTCCCTCTCTTCCTGTTATAACTATACAGGGATATAACCCTGTCCCTCTCTTCCTGTTACACTGACATAACCCTGTCCCTCTCTTCCTGTTATAACTATACACTGACATAACCCTGTCCCTCTCTTCCTGTTATAACTGTACAGGGTTATAACCCTGTCCCTCTCTTCCTGTTATAACTATACACTGACATAACCCTGTCCCTCTCTTCCTGTTATAACTATACAGCGTTATAACCCTGTCCCTCTCTTCCTGTTATAACTATACACTGACATAACCCTGTCCCTCTCTTCCTGTTATAACTATACAGGGATATAACCCTGTCCCTCTCTTCCTGTTATAACTATACAGGGATATAACCCTGTCCCCTTCTTCCTGTTATAACTATACACTGACATAACCCTGTCCCTCTCTTCCTGTTGTAACTATATAGTGACATAACCCTGTCCCTCTCTTCCTGTTATAACTATACACTGACATAACCCTGTCCCTCTCTTCCTGTTATAACTATACACTGACATAACCCTGTCCCTCTCTTCCTGTTATAACTATACACTGACATAACCCTGTCCCTCTCTTCCTGTTATAACTATACACTGACATAACCCTGTCCTTCTCTTCCTGTTATAACTATACAGGGATATAACACTGTCCCTCTCTTCCTGTTATAACTATACAGGGATATAACACTGTCCCTCTCTTCCTGTTATAACTATACAGGGATATAACCCTGTCCCTCTCTTCCTGTTATAACTATACAGGGATATAACCCTGTCCTTCTCTTCCTGTTATAACTATACAGGGATATAACCCTGTCCCTCTCTTCCTGTTATAACTATACACTGACATAACCCTGTCCCTCTCTTCCTGTTATAACTATACAGGGATATAACCCTGTCCCTCTCTTCCTGTTATAAATATACACTGACATAACCCTGTCCATCTCTTCCTGTTATAACTATACAGGGATATAACCCTGTCCCTCTCTTCCTGTTATAACTATACACTGACATAACCCTGTCCCTCTCTTCCTGTTATAACTATACAGGGATATAACCCTGTCCCTCTCTTCCTGTTATAACTATACAGGGATATAACCCTGTCCTTCTCTTCCTGTTATAACTATACAGGGATATAACCCTGTCCCTCTCTTCCTGTTATAACTATACACTGACATAACCCTGTCCCTCTCTTCCTGTTATAACTATACAGGGATATAACCCTGTCCCTCTCTTCCTGTTATAACTATACACTGACATAACCCTGTCCCTCTCTTCCTGTTATAACTATACAGGGATATAACCCTGTCCCTCTCTTCCTGTTATAACTATACACTGACATAACCCTGTCCCTCTCTTCCTGTTATAACTATACAGGGATATAACCCTGTCCCTCTCTTCCTGTTATAACTATACAGGGATATAACCCTGTCCCTCTCTTCCTGTTATAACTATACACTGACATAACCCTGTCCCTCTCTTCCTGTTATAACTATACAGGGATATAACCCTGTCCCTCTCTTCCTGTTATAACTATACAGGGATATAACCCTGTCCTTCTCTTCCTGTTATAACTATACAGGGATATAACCCTGTCCCTCTCTTCCTGTTATAACTATACAGGGATATAACCCTGTCCCTCTCTTCCTGTTGTAACTATACAGGGATATAACCCTGTCCCTCTCTTCCTGTTATAACTATACAGGGATATAACCCTGTCCCTCTCTTCCTGTTATAACTATACACTGACATAACCCTGTCCCTCTCTTCCTGTTATAACTATACAGGGATATAACCCTGTCCCTCTCTTCCTGTTATAACTATACAGGGATATAACCCTGTCCTTCTCTTCCTGTTATAACTATACAGGGATATAACACTGTCCCTCTCTTCCTGTTATAACTATACAGGGATATAACCCTGTCCCTCTCTTCCTGTTATAACTATACACTGACATAACCCTGTCCCTCTCTTCCTGTTATAACTATACAGGGATATAACCCTGTCCCTCTCTTCCTGTTATAACTATACACTGACATAACCCTGTCCCTCTCTTCCTGTTATAACTATACAGGGATATAACCCTGTCCCTCTCTTCCTGTTATAACTATACAGGGATATAACCCTGTCCTTCTCTTCCTGTTATAACTATACAGGGATATAACCCTGTCCCTCTCTTCCTGTTATAACTATACACTGACATAACCCTGTCCCTCTCTTCCTGTTATAACTATACACTGACATAACCCTGTCCCTCTCTTCCTGTTATAACTATACAGCGTTATAACCCTGTCCCTCTCTTCCTGTTATAACTATACACTGACATAACCCTATCCTTCTCTTCCTGTTATAACTATACAGCGTTATAACCCTGTCCCTCTCTTCCTGTTATAACTATACACTGACATAACCCTGTCCCTCTCTTCCTGTTATAACTATACACTGACATAACCCTGTCCCTCTCTTCCTGTTATAACTATACACTGACATAACCCTGTCCTTCTCTTCCTGTTATAACTATACAGCGTTATAACCCTGTCCCTCTCTTCCTGTTATAACTATACAGGGATATAACCCTGTCCCTCTCTTCCTGTTATAACTATACACTGACATAACCCTGTCCCTCTCTTCCTGTTATAACTATACACTGACATAACCCTGTCCCTCTCTTCCTGTTATAACTATACACTGACATAACCCTGTCCCTCTCTTCCTGTTATAACTATACACTGACATAACCCTGTCCCTCTCTTCCTGTTATAACTATACACTGACATAACCCTGTCCCTCTCTTCCTGTTATAACTATACACTGACATAACCCTGTCCCTCTCTTCCTGTTATAACTATACACTGACATAACCCTGTCCTTCTCTTCCTGTTATAACTATACAGGGATATAACACTGTCCCTCTCTTCCTGTTATAACTATACAGGGATATAACACTGTCCCTCTCTTCCTGTTATAACTATACAGGGATATAACCCTGTCCCTCTCTTCCTGTTATAACTATACAGGGATATAACCCTGTCCTTCTCTTCCTGTTATAACTATACAGGGATATAACCCTGTCCCTCTCTTCCTGTTATAACTATACACTGACATAACCCTGTCCCTCTCTTCCTGTTATAACTATACAGGGATATAACCCTGTCCCTCTCTTCCTGTTATAAATATACACTGACATAACCCTGTCCCTCTCTTCCTGTTATAACTATACAGGGATATAACCCTGTCCCTCTCTTCCTGTTATAAATATACACTGACATAACCCTGTCCCTCTCTTCCTGTTATAACTATACACTGACATAACCCTGTCCTTCTCTTCCTGTTATAACTATACAGGGATATAACCCTGTCCCTCTCTTCCTGTTATAACTATACAGGGATATAACCCTGTCCCTCTCTTCCTGTTATAACTATACACTGACATAACCCTGTCCCTCTCTTCCTGTTATAACTATACAGGGATATAACCCTGTCCCTCTCTTCCTGTTATAACTATACACTGACATAACCCTGTCCTTCTCTTCCTGTTATAACTATACAGGGATATAACACTGTCCCTCTCTTCCTGTTATAACTATACACTGACATAACCCTGTCCCTCTCTTCCTGTTATAACTATACACTGACATAACACTGTCCCTCTCTTCCTGTTATAAATATACACTGACATAACCCTATCCCTCTCTTCCTGTTATAACTATACACTGACATAACCCTGTCCCTCTCTTCCTGTTATAACTATACAGGGATATAACCCTGTCCCTCTCTTCCTGTTACACTGACATAACCCTGTCCCTCTCTTCCTGTTATAACTATACACTGACATAACCCTGTCCCTCTCTTCCTGTTATAACTGTACAGGGTTATAACCCTGTCCCTCTCTTCCTGTTATAACTATACACTGACATAACCCTGTCCCTCTCTTCCTGTTATAACTATACAGCGTTATAACCCTGTCCCTCTCTTCCTGTTATAACTATACACTGACATAACCCTGTCCCTCTCTTCCTGTTATAACTATACAGGGATATAACCCTGTCCCTCTCTTCCTGTTATAACTATACAGGGATATAACCCTGTCCCCTTCTTCCTGTTATAACTATACACTGACATAACCCTGTCCCTCTCTTCCTGTTGTAACTATATAGTGACATAACCCTGTCCCTCTCTTCCTGTTATAAATATACAGTGGGGTCATTCTGAGGCCAACTTCCCGTTCCCCTATTAAATAATATCTCATTGTGTGTCACTCTATCATTCTTAGCTTCCTGTGCACCTCATTTCTCTGCCTCTCATCTCTCTGTGTCTCTGAGAGACACTTTAGATTGGAAGACACACATCTAATAATTGTCTCTGCTCACTAATGTAATCTATTAATGAATCCGTCGCAGGGAGAGCAAATTACTACTGGACCACAGGAGAGAGGAGTCTGTGTTAGTGATGAGTGGACCACAGGAGAGATTAGAGGAGTCTGTGTTAGTAATGCCTGGACCACAGGAGAGATTAGAGGAGTCTGTGTTAGTGATGAGGCAGCAGTAGAGGAGTCTGTGTTAGTGATGAGGCAGCCATAGAGGAGTCTGTGTTAGTAATGAGGCAGCAGTAGAGGAGTCTGTGTTAGTGATGAGGCAGCAGTAGAGGAGTCTGTGTTAGTGATGAGGCAGCAGTAGAGGAGTCTGTGTTAGTGATGAGGCAGCAGTAGAGGAGTCTGTGTTAGTGATGAGGCAGCAGTAGAGGAGTCTGTGTTAGTGATGAGGCAGCAGTAGAGGAGTCTGTGTTAGTGATGAGGCAGTCATAGAGGAGTCTGTGTTAGTGATGAGGCAGCAGTAGAGGAGTCTGTGTTATTGATGAGGCAGCAGTAGAGGAGTCTGTGTTAGTGATGAGGCAGCAGTAGAGGAGTCTGTGTTAGTGATGAGGCAGCAGTAGAGGAGTCTGTGTTAGTGATGAGGCAGCAGTAGAGGAGTCTGTGTTAGTGATGAGGCAGCAGTAGAGGAGTCTGTGTTAGTGATGAGGCAGCAGTAGAGGAGTCTGTGTTAGTGATGAGGCAGCAGTAGAGGAGTCTGTGTTAGTGATGAGGCAGCAGTAGAGGAGTCTGTGTTAGTGATGAGGCAGCAGTGGAGGAGTCTGTGTTAGTGATGAGGCAGCAGTAGAGGAGTCTGTGTTAGTGATGAGGCAGCAGTAGAGGAGTATGTGTTAGTGATGAGGCAGCAGTAGAGGAGTCTGTGTTAGTGATGAGGCAGCAGTAGAGGAGTCTGTGTTAGTGATGAGGCAGCAGTAGAGGAGTCTGTGTTAGTGATGAGGCAGCAGTAGAGGAGTCTGTGTTAGTGATGAGGCAGCAGTAGAGGAGTCTGTGTTAGTGATGAGGCAGCAGTAGAGGAGTCTGTGTTAGTGATGAGGCAGCAGTAGAGGAGTCTGTGTTAGTGATGAGGCAGCAGTAGAGGAGTCTGTGTTAGTGATGAGGCAGCAGTAGAGGAGTATGTACGGTGTAGTTGCTGAAAGGGTCTACATGGAACAAGGCAATGTCAGGCAGGATAGAGAGACCCAGGAGTGTTGACGACTGAACACACAAATAAATGCAGACACACACACAAAGAGTCACACACACACACACACACACACACACACACACACACACACACACACACACACACACAAATATATCCCAATGTCACAAGGAGTAGAACACACCCCATGGGTAGGTTGGATGAACAAGCTAGCCTTTAGAATAGGCAATTACAGCCTGTCACAATACATCTGTTGTCCCTTCAAACTGAAGGACCGAGCCTCCAGTTGACCAGGTGTTTGGTTGTGTTCCATAGGGAACACTAGTCCCTATATAGTGAACTACTTTAGACCAGAACCCACAGGGAACACTAGTCCCTATATAGTGAACTACTTTAGACCAGATCCCACAGGGAACACTAGTCCCTATATAGTGAACTACTTTAGACCAGAACCTACAGGGAACACTAGTCCCTATATAGTGAACTACTTTAGACCAGAACCCACAGGGAACAGTAGTCCCTATATAGTGAACTACTTTAGACCAGAACCCACAGGGAACAGTAGTCCCTATATAGTGAACTACTTTAGACCAGAACCCACAGGGAACACTAGTCCCTATATAGTGAACTACTTTAGACCAGAACCCACAGGGAACACTAGTCCCTATATAGTGAACTACTTTAGACCAGAACCCACAGGGAACACTAGTCCCTATATAGTGAACTACTTTAGACCAGAACCCACAGGGAACACTAGTCCCTGTATAGTGAACTACTTTAGACCAGAACCCACAGGGAACACTAGTCCCTATATAGTGAACTACTTTAGACCAGAACCCACAGGGAACACTAGTCCCTATATAGTGAACTACTTTAGACCAGAACACACAGGGAACACTAGTCCCTATATAGTGAACTACTTTAGGCCAGAACCCACAGGGAACACTAGTCCCAAGAGAGTGAACTACTTTAGACCAGATCCCACAGGGAACAGTAGTACCTATATAGTGAACTACTTTAGACCAGATCCTACAGGGAACACTAGTCCCAAGAGAGTGAGAGAGAACTGAGAGAGAACGACAGAGCAACAAGAGAGAGAGAACGACAGAGCAACAAGAGAGAGAGAATGACAGAGCAACAGGAGAGTGAGAGAACTGAGAGAGAACGACAGAGCAACAAGAGAGAGAGAACGACAGAGCAACAAGAGAGAGAGAATGACAGAGCAACAGGAGAGTGAGAGAACTGAGAGAGAACGACAGAGCAACAAGAGAGAGAGAACGACAGAGCAACAAGAGAGAGAGAATGACAGAGCAACAGGAGAGTGAGAGAACTGAGAGAGAACGACAGAGCAACAAGAGAGAGAGAACGACAGAGCAACAAGAGAGAGAGAATGACAGAGCAACAGGAGAGTGAGAGAACTGAGAGAGAACGACAGAGCAACAAGAGAGAGAGAACGACAGAGCAACAAGAGAGAGAGAATGACAGAGCAACAGGAGAGTGAGAGAACTGAGAGAGAACGACAGAGCAACAAGAGAGAGAGAACGACAGAGCAACAAGAGAGAGAGAATGACAGAGCAACAGGAGAGTGAGAGAACTGAGGAGTGAGAGACTGTTAACACTAATCTATCCTTAAAGGCCTTACCTCTAACGAGTTCATATGTTCAGGTGTCCTCTGTAATCATTGGGACAGTGAAGCATTGTTTCTTATGGCTCTTACTATTCTATTAGAGATGGTTTAGGGCCCGCCTCCTGTGGACCCACTAATGGAAACAAATCTCAAAGCTCCAGGGCTGACCCGATAGATGGCTTCGAGCTAAAGCACCAATGGCAGCCGTGCGGTGCCCGAGGCAAATATCACATCTGAGCGTGGGCATTGCCACGAGCCCGCTGGGAAAGGGGGAAAGACCTGAACGATCTAGGCTGGGCTGTAAGAGGCAGGGAGGGAGTGTCGGAGGGAGAGAAGGATGGAGAGAGAGAGGGAGAGAGGGAGGGTCGGAGGGAGAGAGGGATGGAGAGAGAGAGGGAGGGAAAGACGGAGGGAGGGAACACCCTGTCCAGGTGCTGTAGATGTGTAGAGACTTTCTCTGTGTCACATTGTTATGGTCACCTGTCATATTCTTGCAAAGTCATTAAATGTGTTCCTCCGCAGCCCATTCAGAACTAGAGGGAGGAGGAGTGTTGCGATCACATGACCTGCATCTTACATCATGTCTGCTAGGAGTTTGAAAGTGTTTAAGAAAATGAGGATAAGTCCATGACTGTGTATTGAAGCAGAGGAACTAGAATTTGGTTTAACGATCTGCATCTGAGCGGATGTGTGACATGTTATGTAATATACACACTGTTACAAGGGCATGTAGTATACACTGCTTTGGTGAATCCCTACACAGAAACACAGCATAGAGATGTTTAGTTCTGCTGGTGCCTTTTTATAAAGCTCTCTGACTCTCTCTCTTCACTGATCTAAGGCTGCTGCGATATATTTTCTCCACACAGCAATGCTCGGCATGCAGCGCACTTGAAGATGGGAGATATGTTTTAATCATTCCATTCATTATTAATGTACGACTCCTCCCTCCATCACGCTCTGCTCCCACAACAGGACGGAGAGAGCGCGGCTATTAGCATTAGCCACAGCGGCTCCCCCATTTGATCTTTGTGTAATTACAGCAGTTTTTACAGATTACATCACAAGCGCCGTGTGAAGCAGAGAGGGGCCCAACACCACTCCCAGAGGCTTTGGGTTTTTTCTCTATTTTTCTATTCCGTTTTATTTTCCATGAGTCAAGAAAGTATGTGTGTTTTGAGTTTCGGGTCTATTTGTACAGTCAGTGGGGAAATAATAATCATCAAGAATTCCTCTGAAGTACATACGGCCTTGAAGCAGAAGTATAAAATAAATACGTCCAGACAAAGTCTCAATACTTTGTCTATTTCCATACTATACTGACTTCCAATGGGAGGTCCTTAGAGAAGAAGGTCTTAGCAATGCTGACCTATAAAACCTGGTGAAGATGTCCTGTTTTCTATTCCCCTCTCTTGTTATGTCCATATAGAGCTACGGTATCAGTCCTTTGTTGATTTATCAGGTTAGATTCGGGTTCTTATGTTTGATTTAAATACCATTTTTTGGTTCCATCAATATTACAAATAGAGAAAAAATAATGGATGTGTTTAAATCTTAAAATAATATATTTTTGGTGCGTCTTTGGGTTCAGTTGCCTGGGGTGATCTTACTAGTATTACAAATGATTGCCTTTATCTGCATCTTGTATTATAGATACCTAGAAAGCAGTCTATGTACTTGGAGAGTCAGCAACCAAAGGTGTGGGTTTTCTTACTTAAATACAGCACCTTCAGAAAGTATTCACACCACTTGATGTTTTCTATGTTGTGTCGTGTTACAGCCTGGATTTAAAATTGATTTCATTGAGATGTTGTCACTGATCTACACATAATACCCCATAATGTCAAAGTGGAATTATGTTTTTAGAAATGTTTACAAAACGAAAAGGTGAAATGTCTTGAGTCAATAAGTATTCAACCCCTTTATTATGGAAAGCCTAAATAAGTTCAGGAGTAAAATGTTACTTAACAAGTCACACAATAAGTTGCATGGACTCACTGTGTGTAATAATAATGTTTAACATGATTTTTCAATGACTACCTCACCTCTGTACCAGACATACAATTATCTCTTAGGTCCCTCAGTTGAGCAGTGAATTTCACACAGATTCACAGATTCAACCATAAAGACCAGGGAGGTTTTCCAATGATTCACAAAAGAATGGCACCTATTGGTAGATGGGTAAAAACAACAGACATTGATTATCCCTTTGAGCATGGTGTAGTTATTAATTACACTTCGGATGGTGTATCAATACACCCAGTCACTACAACAATACAGGCGCCATTCCTAACTCAGTGGCCGGAGAGGAAGGAAACCGCTCAGGGATTGACTATAAAACAGATACAGAATTTAATGGCTGCGATAGGAAATGACTGAGGATGGATCAACAACATTGTAGTTACTCCACAATACTCACATAAATGGAAGAGTGAAAAGAAGGAAGCCTGTTTAGAATAAAAAATATTCCAAAACATCCTGTTCGCAATAAGGCACTTAAGTAATGCTGCAAAAAATAAATTAACTTTTTCACCTGAATACAAAGCGTTATGTTAGTAGGAAATCCAACACAACATATCACTGAATGCGACTCCTATCATATTTTCAAGCATGGTGGTGGCTGCATCATGTTATGGGTATGCTTTTCATTCACAAGAACTAGGGAGTTTTTTGGGGATAAAAAGAAACGGAATAGAGCTAAACGGAACATGTCAAATCCTAGAGGAAAACTTGGTTCAAGTCAATCATCAACAGAGATAGGCTTGATTACAAACAACGACGAGACAGCCTACAGGGAGGAGGTGAGGGCACAGGGAGGAGTGTGGTGTCAGGAAAACAACCTCTCACTCAGTGTCAACAAAACAAAGGAGATGATCGTGGAATTCAGGAAAGAGCAGAGGGAGCATTCCCTTATCCTTATTGACGGGACAGCAGAGGAGAAGGTGGAAAGTTTGAAATTCCTCGGCGTACACATCAAGGACAAACTGAAATGATCCACTCACACAGACAGTGTGGTGAAGAAGGTGCAACAATGCTTCTTCAACCTCAGGAGCCTGAAGAAATGTGGCTTGTCACTTAAAACCCTTACAAACTTTTACAAATGCACAATTGAGAACATCCTATTGGGCTGTATCACCACCTGGTACAGCAACTGCACCGCCCACAACCGCAAGGCTCTCCAGAGGGTGGTGCGGTCTGCACAACGCATCATCGGGGCAAACTACCTGCTCTCCAGGACACCTACAGCACCCAATGTCACAGGAAGGCCAAAAAGATCATCAAGGACAACAACCACACGAGCCACTGCCTGTTCACCCCGCTACAATCCAGAAGGCAAAGTCAGTACAGGTGCATCAAAGCTGCGACCAAGAGACTGAAAAACAGCTTCTATCTCAAGGCCATCAGACTGTTAAACATTCATCACTAACACAGAGAGGCTGCTGCCTACATACAGACTTCAAATTATTGTTCATAAATGGATCACTAGTCACTTTAATCATGCCACTTTAATAATGTTCACATATCTTGCATTACTCATTTCATATGTAAATACTGTATTTTATAGCATCTATCTTGCCTATGCCGCTTTGTTGTTGCTCATCCATATATTTAAAAGTATTTAGTCAGCCACCAATTGTGCAAGTTCTCCCACTTAAAAAGATGAGAGAGGCCTGTGATTTTCATCATTGGTACACTTCAACTATGACAGACAACCTCCTTCCATCCTCCTTCCATCAGGAACCTCCTCCCATCAGCAAGGGCATTGAAGCTCAAACATGGCTGGGTCTTTCAGCATGACAATGATCCCAAACACACCGCCCGGGCAACAAAGGAGTGGCTTCGTAAGAAGCATTTCAAGATCCTGGAGTGGCCTATCCAGTCTCCAGATCTCAACCCCATAGAAAATCTTGAAAGTCTGTGTTGCCCAGCAACAGCCCGAAAACATGACTGCTCTAGAGGAGATCTGCATGGAGGAATGGGCCAAAATACCAGCAACAGTGTGTGAAAACCTTGTGAAAACATTTGACCTCTGTCATTGCCAACAAAGGGTATTTAACAAAGTATTGAGATAAACTTTCGTTATTGACCAAATACTTATTTTCCACCATAATTTGCAAATAAATTCTTAAAAAACCCTACAATGTGATTTTCTGGATTTTTTTCTGATTTGGTCTGTCATGGTTGAAGTGTACCTTTGATGAAAATTACAGGCCTCTCTAATCTTTTTAAGTGGGAGAACTTGCACAATTGGTGGCTGACTAAATACTATTTTTGCCCCACTTTATTCTTATTCCATTCCTTTACTTAGATTTGTGTGCATTAGGTAGTTGTTGAATTGTTCAACTACATGTTATTGCTGCACTGTCGGAACTAGAAGCACAAGCATTTCGCTACACTCGCAATAACATCTGCTAACCATGTGTATGTGACCAATAACATCTGCTAACCATGTGTATGTGACCAATAACATCTGCTAACCATGTGTATGTGACCAATAACATCTGCTAAACATGTGTATGTGACCAATAACATCTGCTAACCATGTGTATGTGACCAATAACATCTGCTAACCATGTGTATGTGACCAATAGTTTTATTTTATTTCACATTTTGTTATGTTACACCCATCTATACACAAAACCCCATAATGACAAATGGAAAACATGTTTTTAGAAATGTTTGCAAATGTATTTAAAATTAAATACAGAAATATCTAACCTAAATATTAACACCCCTGAGTCAACACTTTGTAGTAGCACCTTTGGCATCGATTACAGCTGTGAGTATTTCTGGGTAAGTTTTTAAGAGCTTTTCACACCTGGATTGTGCAACATTTGCCCATTATAATATGCTAAATTCTTGTTTAGCACATTTTTGCTCCTATACTTCTTTAATCCATACGAAAGGTGTTGAAAACTATTGCCTCAAGACATTCAGCTTTTTGTCTTGTAAAAAAAAAAACATAATTCCAAAAATCTCAATTTATTCCATTTAAATTCAGTCTGTAAAAACCAAATGTGGAAAAGGTCAACGGGTGTGAATACTTTCTGAAGGCACACGTGGTTTCGTATCGTTGAATGAAAAACAATGAGGGTGGAGGATGCTCGAATAGACAGGTTTAGTTATGGGTAACTGAGTCCTCAGGTCAATGGAATAGACAGGTTTAGTTTTGGGTCCTCAGGTCAATGGAATAGACATGTTTTATTTGGGGCTAACAGTCCTCAGGTCAATGGAATATACATGTTTTATTTGGGGCTAACAGTCCTCAGGTCAATGGAATAGACATGTTTTATTTGGGGCTAACAGTCCTCAGGTCAATGGAATAGACATGTTTTATTTGGGGCTAACAGTCCTCAGGTCAATGGAATAGACATGTTTTATTTGAGGCTAACAGTCCTCAGGTCAATGGAATAGACATGTTTTATTTGGGGCTAACAGTCCTCAGGTCAATGGAATAGACATGTTTTATTTGGGGCTAACAGTCCTCAGGTCAATGGAGTAATTTTCTAATTATCACTATGAGGTAAATGAGCTAGTTGTGTGGACTATCCCTTTAATTCCCCATTCTCTTTATGCACATTCCCCCATGGGATAATTGTGGTAGTATGTCTGCCACAGCAGCGTGGTGTGAGTGGGTTGGTTAAACAATCAGCATATAAAATGAACACATACTGTACAGGTCCCACTGCCTTCACACTCACATCCACCATTCTACTGTCAGCAGACAACTAGCTATACCGAACAATAAAGCAATCAAAATAATGTGATAAACGAAAGCTTTTGTTCACCATTCCACTACATGGAACCTGTGAAGCAATCTTTGTTGAGGTCCAATACATTCAGAAAGGAAATGAATTGCTTGATGACCAGTTGTGTAATTGGTCGTTGGACGTTGTGGATGACTATCAACAACGAGCCCATTTGATTGGAGTCAGAACCAATGGAACATGTTGTTCTTTTGATGACACACCGCTGCACACTCTGTTCTTCACCTCCTGTTGCTGAGTGAATGAGCATTTTACCACAACTAGGTGATTCAGAGGGATCTGTCTCAACAGCCTAAAAGTGGCATTCCTTGTCTCCTTTCCTTCTGGGTGAGTCAGAGAATTAATCTCAGTAGCCTAAAGTGGCATTCTTGTCTCCTTTCCTTCTGGGTGAGTCAGAGAATTACTCTCAGTAGCCTAAAGTGGCTTTCTTGTCTCCTTTCCTTCTGGGTGAGTCAGAGGATTAATCTCAGAACCTAAAGTGGCTTCCTTGTCTCCTTTCCTTCTGGGTGAGTCAGAGAATTAATCTCAGTAGCCTAAAGTGGCATTCTTGTCTCCTTTCCTTCTGGGTGAGTCAGAGAATTACTCTCAGTAGCCTAAAGTGGCTTTCTTGTCTCCTTTCCTTCTGGGTGAGTCAGAGGATTAATCTCAGAACCTAAAGTGGCTTTCTTGTCTCCTTTCCTTCTGGGTGAGTCAGATAATTAATCTCAGTAGCCTAAAGTGGCTTTCTTGTCTCCTTTCCTTCTGGGTGAGTCAGAGGATTAATCTCAGTAGCCTAAAGTGGCTTTCTTGTCTCCTTTCCTTGTGGGTGAGTCAGAGGATTAATCTCAGTAGCCTAAAGTGGCTTCCTTGTCTCCTTTCCTTCTGGGTGAGTCAGAGGAAGAATCTCAATAGTCTAAAGTTTCCTTTTTTCAGTACAAACTGCCATAACTGGCAAGATGAGAGCTAGCTTCCATCTGCACTGACAGTGACTGAGTTTTCAGATCAGTTTAGATGAAAGAAAGGAGACAAGGAGAGGAAGCCACTTTAGACCATTGAGACACACCCTTTGAGCAGAGAGAGAGAGAAAGAGAGAGAGAGAGAGAGAGAGAGAGAGAGAGAGAGAGAGAGAGAGAGAGAGAGAGAGAGAGAGAGACAGGGAGAGACAGGGGGAAGGAGAGGGCGAGGGGGAGAGAGAGAGAGAGAGAGACAGGGGGAAGGAGAGGGCGAGAGAGAGACACTGAATGGTTTGATTTGCTTTCTGCACACGGGCACAGGGGCATATGAGCCAGATGGGGAAGCTGGATTCAGTACTCTCTTTAGGGGCTCACCAAGCCATTTGGCTCCGCTCCAAATGGGCAATTTTATGGAGCGGGACGATGTCTGCTGAGGCAAAAAGAAGACACATGAACAAAAAGTAAAAAGCAAAGTGGGAAAGCGGGAGAGAGGATTATAAAAATGTTTTAAATAAGCACACTCATCAGCACAGTGTCTTATTGGGGCTATTATGTCTACTGTGTTTGGGAAATGATTACACCTAAAGCACCACCCAAATGGATGAATTTAAGAACATGTAGAACATGTTTTATATAGATTCCTTCCTGTTCAGAGAAAGGGATACAGCCTGGGCTAAGTACCGTAGAACCAAAGAGCCAACTGATTGGGACTCCTGTAGAAAATGAAGAATGGCCAGACAAACGTCAACTAGAAATGCAGAAGCCTCCTTCTACTGCACATGGATAGTATTAAAAAGAATGTCAGAAATCCACAGCAGTTCTGGAAATATACAAATGACCTTTTAAATAGGTCAAATAATCACCCTATTCAGCAGATTCAATCAGATTAGGCTAAAGGACATAATCTGACTAAAAACCCAGTTTGTGTTTCTAGTCAGCATCTGTTACCAGGAGATAGATTAACACTCCAAATCAGACATTTCTGAAAGATTAAACCAACTGATATACTGCCTCTCCTTAATGAAATAGATATCAACAAAAATGGTTTCTTGCAAATGAATTGGTTTTAAATCAAAACCCTACGTTGTGCTGTTTCACAGAATAAACTCCACAGCTGGCAATTTCACAGTTCATGCATGTGACGGAGCAATGTTTGAACATGTTGACTGTTTGAAATATCTGGATTTGAGGATAGATTCTGAATGATCTTCTGGAAAGCATATTGATTATATTAGAAAAACAATTACCTATAAGCTTCGGTTACAGTACAGATCTAATAATTGTTGTACTGCATCCATTAGAAAGACCTTTGTAACTCAACTGCTGCTTCCTATCCTAGACTATAGTGACATCATCTATCAAAACAACCAAGACCTTCATTTATGAATGAGATGTCATTTATAACAATCTTTGCAGATTCCTTATTGGATGCCGTTATAGGACATTGCACAATGTCTGAATCACTCCATGGACTGGCAATCCCATATAGAAGACAACTGCATTGACACCAATGTATTTGTAAATGTATCAAGCTAAGTGTCCCTGTATATATTAATGGACAGCTAACTTTACAAGACCCACACTGCTGCTTTGGACAACAGCAGCCATTACACATTCCAAGGGAACATCATGATGTCGGAGTAAGATCCTTCAGATACAAAGACCCAACTGACTGGAATCATTTACCTATAGAAATCTGGGCATTACAATCACACAGTGAATTTAAGAAAGCTAATTTTTCAAATGTTCAGAACAAACTGTTTTGTGTTTTTAACAAATAGAACCATCACCGTGTGGAGATATTTGTAAATATGTATCAGTGGAGGCTGGTGGGAGGAGCGACAGGAGGACAGGCTCACTGTAATGGCTGGAATGGAATAAATTGAACAGTATCAAACACATCAGACATATGGAAACCACACGTTTGACTCCGTTCCATTGATTCCATTCCAGCCATTACAATGAGCCTGTCCTCCTATAGCTCCTCCCACCAGCCTCCACTGATATGTATGTATACATATTATAGGTATTTAGTTGTATTAGTAGTTAAAACATTAGTTGTTAATAGTTGTAAGCCTATTAGTATTTGTACAACAACTTTTTCATGCTGTTAATGTCATTTTTATTATTATTATAATAAGAATAATTCTTATTTCATTGTTATTATTATTAGACCGTAGTTGCCATATTAATCTTGTTACTAAGTATATATATATAATCATTTTTTTTAGACACTCTTGAAAACTAAATGGTTCATCTCAAGAGATTTCATGCTCCAAAATGTCAAGTAAATATCTAAATACTGGGAAACACAGCAGGCGGCAATTAGCATTGGAGAGGTTGATTGGAGGGGGATTCCACTACTCGGAGTAGAGGGTGGAACTGCCTAATTAGCATTGGAGAGGTTGATTGGAGGGGGATTCCACTACTCGGAGTAGAGGGTGGAACTGCCTAATTAGCATTGGAGAGGTTGATTGGAGGGGGATTCCACTACTCGGAGTAGAGGGTGGAACTGCCTAATTAGCACAACGAGAATCAGGGATGCTTTTCTAATCAATGTAATCAGATGCAACAGCATAGAACGCGAGTCTATATGCGAAAGTGCCTCAATGTAGTTTAAACCAGTGGTGTATAACACTGGTCCTTAAAGGTGACATTGTTTGCTGGTTTCTGGGCTCACCTTATCATCAGAGACTGACTAGCACCTGAGAAATCAAGTGTGTGGTCTCTCGTCAATCAAGAAATGACATTTAATAATCAATGAATGAGGAGAACCAGGACAATTGTGATAGGTTAAGAGGTACATGCTCCTTGTGTGAACTCACAGTCTAAATATTTGATAAGGAGGGTCATTAACATAGGTTAGGTTATAAGGCAGTTAAGACTGCCATATATACACTTTCATTGCCAAACTGTATACCATTGGCCTCCTGTTTATATCTACGGGGTATCCATTTCACAATGCAGTGGACTTGAGGTCGGCTGAGCCGGAGAGCGCTAGCGTTAGGTAAGACTGTTGTTTAATGCTTTACGTGTAGTAACATGCTGAATATAGTATTACCCTGCTGAGATATGATATTCCCCTAGATAAGGAGTAGTGGGTGGTGGACTTGCAAATGAATTACAAATAAGGACTGTACCCATTCATTTTCTGATGATACGGAGTGCATAATGCATAGCATGCTTTCCCCAATATCAGAAAAAAGAGGGAAGAATAAAAACAAATGGAGGGGGGGACGGAGAGTTAGCCTCATCGGTAAGACTACAAGAGCTAGCCTCATCGGTAAGACTACAAGAGCTAGCCTCGTCGGTAAGACTACAAGAGCTAGCCTCATCGGTAAGACTACAAGAGCTAGCCTCGTCGGTAAGACTACAAGAGCTAGCCTCGTCGGTAAGACTACAAGAGCTAGCCTCGTCGGTAAGACTACAAGAGCTAGCCTCGTCGGTAAGACTACAAGAGCTAGCCTCGTCGGTAAGACTACAAGAACTAGCCTCGTCGGTAAGACTACAAGAGCTAGCCTCGTCGGTAAGACTACAAGAGCTAGCCTCGTCGGTAAGACTACAAGAGCTAGCCTCGTCGGTAGGACTACAAGAGCTAGCCTCGTCGGTAAGACTATAAGAGCTAGCCTCATCGGTAAGACTACAAGAGCTAGCCTCGTCGGTAAGACTACAAGAGCTAGCCTCGTCGGTAAGACTATAAGAGCTAGCCTCGTCGGTAAGACTACAAGAGCTAGCCTCGTCGGTAAGACTACAAGATCTAGCCTTGTCGGTAAGACTACAAGCGCTAGCCTCGTCGGTAAGACTACAAGAGCTAGCCTCGTTGGTAAGACTACAAGCGCTAGCCTCGTTGGTAAGACTACAAGCGCCAGCCTCGTCGGTAAGACTACAAGAGAGTAAGGGAATTATACAACATTATTCCCAGTCAGACAGACAGACAGACAGACAGAAAGACAGACAGACAGACAGGGGGAGGGGCAGGGGGAGTGGCAGCAGAACTATCCACTATACATGCCAGCTTCTCAAACAAGCACATATAGTACATGAGTGCTCAGACCCAACACATTTTACAGACAGAAATCTGGAAACGACTCCAAAGACGTTTAGAGAGAAAGAGAGACAACAAGAGACAGAAAGAGAGGCAGAGGTGAAGGATTGGAGGAAAACACTGAGACATAGTGATAGAAAGAAGAGATATTGAAAGAGAGAGAGAGAGAGAGAGAGAGAGGAGGAAGGGAGGGAGGGAGGGGTGGACACAGGAGAGAACAGTGAGGATGAGCGGGCATTTGAGAGGAGACAGGAAGAGAAAGGAGAGAAATCCCACTTTCTCCCTATTTCCTGGTGAGGTGGCTGGAATCAAAGACGTCACACTGATTTACTAGCAGAAGATGTCACCGTGCCCTGGATACTTTGAGGTCCTTCAGAGTCCTTTATCACTGTAACCAGACTAGCTCTACTAAACAAGGTGGATCACTTATGTGAAGGGGATTCCTTTATCACTGTAACCAGACTAGCTCTACTAAACAAGGTGGATCACTTATGTGAAGGGGATTCCTTTAACACTCCAGTGTGGCGTAGCGGTCTAAGACATTGCATCTCAGTGCTTGAGGCGTCACTACAGACCCTGGTTTGATTCCAGGCTGTATCACAGCGGTCTAAGGCATTGCATCTCAGTGCTTGAGGCGTCACTACAGACCCTGGTTTGATTCCAGGCTGTATCACAGCGGTCTAAGGCATTGCATCTCAGTGCTTGAGGCGTCACTACAGACCCTGGTTTGATTCCAGGCTGTATCTTCCGGCCGATGTAGACCGCCATTGTAAATAAGAATTTGTTCTTAACTGACTTGCCGAGTTAAATAAAGGTGAAGTAAAAATAAAAACGCTGCCAAGTCATTATGAACTGATGCAGAACAGGTGGTATCTGGTGAGTAGAGCTGACTGTCCTATCCCGTCGTCGTACTGTGTGGAGCTAAACCCTCATAACTTGTTGGTTTTGTTGACTTCACTAGCCTGTAAGGTGGTCATATTAGGACAGCATCACACATAGTTGTGTGTCAGAGTCACAAAATACTACGGATGTGTGATTCGGTCCTAATATGGACACCATATACACCATGGACAAACTATGCCGTCCTAATATGGACACCATACACACCATGAAAGCATGATTCTGTCCTAGTATGGGCAGCGTATTACCGCTGTGAGTCTCAGATCACCTCTCTAACTGATCCAGCTTAGGGTCTCTACTCTCCACTCTGCTGTCTTCCAGGGGACATACTCATAATGCCCACAGTACAGCAGAGAAACGCAGGCTGATCCATGCTAAGAGAAAAGAACAAGGGCCAAAACCAATAGAACTACAATTTAAAAGATTCAAGGCTACAGTCTAGTGGTTAGTTCTGCATAATCAACCTATCCTTTTACTTTCCATAAGGGAGAGACAGAGAGATTCACGACATGGTGTGGGCAAAGGTGGTTGAATTCACCCAAAGTAATGATTCACCTGGACTGGGCACTTTCTCAGCCTCTTTATGTGTCCCATCCTCCCTGTGGTGAGCCATCATTCCAAGGTACGTCAGCAGGAGGGCTATCAGACAGCCTATAGGGAGGAGGTCAGAGACCTGGCAGTGTGGTACCAGAACAACAACCTCTCCCTCAATGTGATCAAGACAAAGGAGATGATTGTGGACTATAGGAAAAGGAGGACCGAGCACGCCCCCATTCTCATTGACGGGGCTGCAGTGGAGCAGGTTGTGAGCTTCAAGTTCCTTGGTGTCCACATCACCAACAAACTAACATTGTCCAAGCACACCAAGACAGTTGTGAAGAGGACACGACAAAACCTATTCCCCCTCAGGAGACTGAAAAGATTTGGCATGGGTCCTCAGATCCTCAAAAGATTCTATAGCTGCACCATCAAGAGCATCCTGACTGGTTGCATCACTGCCTGGTATGGCAACTACTCGGCCTCCGATTGCAAGGAGCTACAGAGGGTAGTGCGTACGGCCCAGTACATCACTGGGGCCAAGCTTCCTGCCATCCAGGACCTCTATACCAAGCAGTGTCAGAGGAAGGCCCTAAAAATTGTCAAAGACTCCAGCCACCCTAGTCATAGACTGTTCTCTCTGCTACCGTACGGCATGCGGTACCGGAGCACCAAGTCTAGGTTCAAGAGGCTTCTAAACAGCTTCTACCCCCAAGCCATAAGACTCCTGAACAGCTAATCAAATGGCTACCCAGACTATTTACATTGCCCACCCCCCCCCCCCCCCCCCAAGCCATAAGACTCCTGAACAGCTAATCAAATGGCTACCCAGACTATTTACATTGCCCACCCCCCCCCCCCCAAGCCATAAGACTCCTGAACAGCTAATCAAATGGCTTCCCAGACTATTTACATTGCCCACCCCCCCCCAAGCCATAAGACTCCTGAACAGTTAATCAAATGGCTACCCAGACTATTTACATTGCCCACCCCCCCCCCTCTTTTACATGACTGCTGCTCTCTGTTTATTATCTATGCATAGTCACTTTAATAACTCTACCTACATGTACACATTACGTCAATTACCTCGACTAACCGGTACCCCCTGTATTTTTCGTAGGTATTGTTTTAAACTGCATTGCTGGTTAAGGGCTTGTAAGTAAGCATTTCACTGTAAGGTTTTACCTGTTGTATTCGGCACATGTGACAAATACAATTTGATTTGATTTGATTATGACAGCAAAACTATTTTAAATAAAGTGTATTGTAATTAAATAAAAGCTTTTCTTCCTTAGAATTGTGATCATATCATTCAGACACACATTTGTTGATTGTGAGAACCTTATTTTGAGACCAAGTTACAGACCACTTCAAGGCTCTTGCTCGCCTCCCGCTAATCTCTTTTGAAAGAGCTTTCTGTGTTACACATGAGTCTCAGACTGCAGTCCATCTACCAACCAATACGATCTTATCTAAGCTTCTATGATGTAGGATAATGCATTGCCAACTGGTTATAAACAGACACCACCAAGACTTAATAGACGGGTTATAACCAGACACCTGACTTAATAGACTGGGTATAACCAGACACATGACTTAATAGACTGGGTATAACCAGACACCACAGACACATGACTTAATAGACTGGGTATAGCCAGACACCTGACTTAATAGACTGGGTATAAAATCTATGGATTACTTTGAATTACTTTGATAAAGTTGTCTATAAATCTGTCTCTGAATGTGCTAGAGTGACAAAAACAAGACACACTGTAAGGATTGCAGACATGTGCTTTGCCAGTAGCTGTGACGTAAGGTTCAGTCAGGAGTTGATGGACAGTTGCAAGAGCGAATGAAACGGTAGGAGGGACAGCCCAGCTTCAAGTGGCATCAGATTTCACATTCTACGTGAAACAGGCAGAGGAGATACACTCCTGTGTCCGTAAGAACCAGGGCTACTGCTCAATGTAAGCCATTTCAATCTACGGTGTCTACAGATCGACTTATAAGGGGAAATGTCGGTCGGAACCGGTACCAGAACCCTGCAGGTCCCCTAAACAGGGGACTTTATTAAATGAATATAGAATTCCATTCTTCTTTTTGATGCCTTATTGAGACAATACAGATACAGATGAGGAGGCTAGACTCAGGACCAAAGGCAGAGGCAGGGATTGAACCCCGGTCTCTGGGATGAGATACATTTGATAGCTCCAGGTGTGTGACTACTAGGCCACAGACGGCACAACTATCTTTAATTCACCTTGGCTACAGAACATGCCACGTCATGGGCCATTCGTTGTGACTCACAGTTCAAACTGCTCCATGAAACAACCTAGTATCCGAGCCGGCTACTCTGTAAACAGAAAAGTTCATTAACTGAAACACGAGCCATTTCATCTCCCTGCACAAAAGGGCGTCCGACTTAATTTGTCTAAATATTAAACTCGAGTGCAAAAAATGATATTAAAAGAGTGGGATATTAAATTGGCTTTAGCTGTGGGTGGGTGTAACGTTAGGAAACTCTCTGCTATATTCTCCTCCTTCCTGAACCCTCCACCTCCTCCCCCTCCCTCCTCCCGCTCTGTGGACCACTTTGTCTACCACTTCGAAAAGAAGGTCGACAACATCCGCTTTCCATTTACTCCGTCTATTGAGTCCACTGGTCCCACTCACACAGAACTACCCTTCGCCTTGACCTCTTTCTCCCCTCTATCTCCAGATGAAATCCTGTGACTAGTGATGTCCGGCCCCCTGACAACCTATCCACTCAACCCCTTTCCCTCTTCCCTTCTTGAGACTATCTCTGGAGGTCTTTGCCTATTCCTCACTTCCCTCATCAACTCATCCCTGACTACTGTCTGCGTCCCCTCTAACCACTGGCTGCGTCCCCTCTGACCACTGGCTGCGTCCCCTCTGACTACTGGCTGCGTCCCCTCTGACTACTGGCTGCATCCCCTCTGACCACTGGCTGCGTCCCCTCTGACTACTGGCTGCGTCCCCTCTGACCACTGGCTGCGTCCCCTCTGACTACTGGCTGCGTCCCCTCTGACCACTGGCTGCGTCCCCTCTGACTACTGGCTGCGTCCCCTCCCCTCCTCAAGATACCAACACACAAACCATCTACAGACCGGTAATCCCTTCTTTCTTTTCTTTCCAAACTCTGACCACCTCTCTCGCTATCACTCCCAGAATGACCTGCACCACATGCTCTCACTACTGGTGTCCCCCAGGGCTTGGTTCTAGGCCCTTTCCTTTGCTCTCTATTCACTCGGCTCCGTCATATCTTCACATGGTCTCTCATATCATTGTTATGTGTATGACACTCAACTACCTTCTCCCTTCTGAGACCGAGGTGGCGACTCGCATTTCTGCTTGGATGTCAGGCCACCATCTCAAGCTCAACCTCGACAAGACAGAGATGCTCTTCCTCCCGAGGAAGGTCTGCCCACTCCAAGACCTCTCCATCACGGTTGACAACTCAATGGTGTCCCCCTCCCAGAGTGCAAATAACCTTGGCGTGACCCTGGACAACACCCTGATGTTCTATGCAAACATCAAAGCAGTGACTGTAGATTCATGCTCTACAATATCTGCAGAGTATGACACTACCTCACACAGGAAGTGGTGCAGGTCCTAATCCAGGTACATGTCATCTCCTGTCTGGACTACTGCAACTCCCAGCTTGTGCCATCAAACCCCTGCAACTTACGTCGCAACCCACCTGGTGTTCAAGGTTTCCAAATTCTCCCATGTCTCCCCCCTCTTCCGCACACTGGCTTCCAGTCGAAGTTCACATCCACTACAAGACCATGGTGCTTGCCTACGGAGCAGCCAGGGGAACTGCCCCTCCCTACTTTCAAGCTAGGCTTAAACCCTACACCCCAAACCGAGCACTCTGTTCTGCCAGCTCCGGTCCAGTCCAAGCTTTTCTCTGTCCTGGCATCCCAACGGTGGAACCCCCTTCCCCCTGACGCTAGGACAGCAGAGTCCCTGCCCATCATCCGAAGAAAAAAACTACTTGTCCTGATCTGTCCCACTACCCCCCCCCATAACAAAAATGAATATAATAAATATCACCCTTGCCTTTCGTGAACTAACACTCGCACTTGACCTTTAGCCTACTAGCGCTGATTTTTCTGATAGCTACTTTGTTAAGGAACATTTTACTTACTATGAGACTATGTGGTTGTCCCACCTAGCTACCTTAAGATGAATGCACTAACTATAAGTCACTCTGCATAAGAGCATCTGCTAAACAAATGACATTTTAAATGTCAAAATGTGTGAAGCGAAGGTTGAACACAACCATTTATTTTAAAATAAATGTCAGAGGATTCTTCTATTCTATGACATTATAATACATGTTCTGTGTATTCTGATACTATTCCGCCACTTAGCAAAGCTAAAGATTCTACATTACTACAATTTGCTTGGTTTCGTGAAAGCACAATCCGTGACACCCACTGCTGTTCAATGGTAATTTGTACAGCCATTGGTTTTGAAGAGTATAAACACCTTATGGGCTTAAGCTGCCTCAGGCTATAATAACCTCATATTCAACTCTCTTTTAATGCTTTACAATATATTTCTTTGTACACCTTTCATGAAAATATCTAGGACAGACAGTCTTTGCATCCATAGCTCAGTCAATGGATATGATAGTGGTATCATTCCCCAAGCACCATCCCTCAGCAAACCATGGAGAGGCCAGAGTTATCATTCCCCCAGCCCCATCCCTCAGCAAACCATGGAGAGGCCAGAGTTATCATTCCCCCAGCCCCATCCCTGAGCAAACCATAGAGAGGCCAGAGTTATCATTCCCCCAGCCCCATCCCTCAGCAAACCATGGAAAGGCCAGAGTTATCATTCCCCCAGCCCCATCCCTCAGAAAACCATGGAACGGCCACAGTTATCATTCCCCCAGCCCCATCCCTCAGCAAACCATGGAACGGCCACAGTTATCATTCCCCCAGCCCCATCCCTCAGAAAACCATGGAAAGACCACAGTTATCATACCCCCAGCCCCATCCCTCAGCAAACCATGGAGAGGCCAGAGTTACCATTCCCCCAGCACCATCCCTCAGCAAACCATGGAGAGGCCAGAGTTATCATTCCCCCAGCCCCATCCCTGAGCAAACCCTGGAGAGGCCAGAGTTGTCATTCCCCCAGCCCCATCCCTCAGCAAACCATGGAAAGGCCAGAGTTATCATTCCCCCAGCCCCATCCCTCAGAAAACCATGGAACGGCCACAGTTATCATTCCCCCAGCCCCATCCCTCAGCAAACCATGGAAAGACCACAGTTATCATTCCCCCAGCCCCATCCCTCAGCAAACCATGGAACGGCCACAGTTATCATTCCCCCAGCCCATCCCTCAGAAAACCATGGAAAGACCACAGTTATCATTCTCCCAGCCCCATCCCTCAGCAAACCATGGAAAGGCCAGAGTTATCATTCCCCCAGCCCCATCCCTCAGCAAACCATGGAAAGACCACAGTTATCATTCCCCCAGTCTCATCCCTCAACAAACCATGGAGGCCACAGTTACCATTCCCCCAGGCACATCCCTCAGCAAACCATGGAGGCCACAGTTTTGATTGAGATAGAACATAAGACCATGAGGAAATGTTTGAGAGATCAAGAGAAGAAGAGTGATGGACAGATGGAGAGAAGGACAGAACAATAAGCAGGCTAGGGGATAGAGAGAAGGAGGAAATGATAGAGAGATAGAGAGAAGCACAGAACAATAAGCAGGCTAGAGAGATAGAGAGAAGGAGGAAGTGATAGAGAGATAGAGAGAAGGACAGAACAATAAGCAGGCTAGAGAGATAGAGAGAAGGAGGAAGTGATAGAGAGACAGAGAGAATGAGGATGTGATAGAGAGATAGAGAGAAGGAGGAAGTGATAGAGAGATAGAGAGAATGAGGAAGTGATAGAGAGATAGAGAGAATGAGGAAGTGATAGAGAGATAGAGAGAAGGAGGAAGTGATAGAGAGATAGAGAGAAGGAGAAAACAATAAGCAGGCTAGAGAGATAGAGAGAAGGAGTAAGTGATAGAGAGATAGAGGACAGAACAATAAGCAGGTTAGAGAGATAGAGAGAAGGAGTAAGTGATAGAGAGATAGAGAAGGACAGAACAATAAGCAGGTTAGAGAGATAGAGAGAAGGAGGAAGTGATAGAGAGATAGAGAAGGACAGAACAATAAGCAGGTTAGAGAGATAGAGAGAATGAGGAAGTGATAGAGAGAAGCACAGAACAATAAGCAGGCTAGAGAGATAGAGAGAATGAGGACGTGATAGAGAGATAGAGAGAAGGAGAAAACAATGAGCAGGCTAGAGAGATAGAGAGAAGGAGGAAGTGATAGAGAGATAGAGAGAAGGAGGAAGTGATAGAGAGATAGAGAGAAGGAGGAAGTGATAGAGAGATAGAGAGAAGGAGAAAACAATAAGCAGGCTAGGGAGATAGAGAGAAGGAGGAAGTGATAGAGAGATAGAGAGAAGGACAGAACAATAAGCAGGCTAGGGAGATAGAGAGAAGGAGGACGTGAGAGAAATGGAAAGATGGTGTGACTGAGTCAGACAGGTGAGTTTAGATTAGTCTGCACTGGGCCCCTGACCTGTGAGGTTGCGAAGGCCCAGCTGTCTGAGGCCGTAGAAGCCGTCGCGGCGGTAGTTGAGGAAGATGGCCAGGGCGTAGCGTCCCTCGTAAAGCTTGGTGCCCCGCACGATGCGAAGGTTCTCCAGGGGCAGGGAGTCAAACTGGTTCAGAGCTACCAGCACATAGCCTGTCACCTCTCGGATAGACTAGAGGAAGCAGGGAGAGAGAGAGCGAGAGAGAGAGAGAGAGAGAGAGAGAGAGCGAGAGGGAGAGAGAGATGCAGACAGAGAGAGAGAAACAGAGAGAGAGAAACAGAAAGAGAAAAAGAGTGAAAGAGAGAGCAAGAGAGAGAAAGAAACAGAAAGAGAGAAAGAGAGAGTGAGAGATGCAGAGAGAAACAGAAAGAGAGAAAGAGAGAGAGAGAGAGAGAGAGAGGGATGCAGACAGAGAGAGAGAGAGTGGCAAAGTTAGAGAAATTTACAGTCAGGCCACTATTTATTGAAGTACATCTTCAACAGACTACCTGATCTATCCCCCCAAACTTCCTGTAGATCAACCTAGTCTCATCTATCCCCCCAAACTTCCTGTAGATCAACCTAGTCCGGATCTGTCCCCCTAAGCTTCCTGCAGATCAACCTAGTCCTTATCTGTCCCCCCAAACTTCCTGTAGATCAACCTAGTCCGGATCTGTCCCCCCAAACTTCCTGTAGATCAACCTAGTCCTTATCTGTCCCCCCAAACTTCCTGTAGATCAACCTAGTCTCATCTGTCCCCCCAAACTTCCTGTAGATCAACCTAGTCCGGATCTGTCCCCCCAAACTTCCTGTCGATCAACCTAGTCCGGATCTGTCCCCCCAAACTTCCTGTCGATCAACCTAGTCCGGATCTGTCCCCCCAATTTTTGTTTGTTTACTTCATCTATCTTGCACATAAATGTGTATGTGTTGAACTGTTCAACAATATTTGCTTGTATAAACCAGCATTGTGTACTGAGCTAAGAAAGGCATCTTGAATGATGGCTCATTGTTAATAATTTGGTGGAGGATGTTTTGTAGAGCACTTCTTCAGACAGCAGCTTGTCCTCAGCTCAGGATTGCTGCTTTGGAGAAGCCAGTTGAAAATAAAAACTTTGTCTACTTGTGCCAAGCAGTTTACTTGGGGGCTAGAAGTACGTCCAATCACAGAGCTGTAATAACACTGGGCGAGATAATGAGCTCTGGAGCCCTGCCGTCAATCATCCTGACAGCCAATCGCAAGCTGACACATGCTATCATTACCGGGACCTGGGCTTCGTTCAGTCAGTGGGATGGCTTTACTTTGTGGAGGTGTGTGTGTGTCCGTGTAAAAATCAGGCGGCAGGTTATACTGGTCCCAGATCAGTCCCTATGCACCAGCTACCTCTCCCTGGGTCTCTGTGGTCATTAAAAATACATCTGACGTGCTGACACAGCACGTCAACTGACTGCTATCATCCGCACGCCAGACACGGTAACACAGTCGCTCGCTGCACTAGTCACCACTGGCAGCTCCAATCACAACACTACATTATAGGAGCCCGAATGGCCGACAATTTCTTATAGGATCCATATGGATGGCAGTGCATGCACAATATAGACTCATTTAATTGCTAAGTATCTCTAGAGAGGCTCTTACCATTTGATGGCTGAATTATTCAACGTTGTGGCCGGGGTTCTGGGCTCTCGGTAAATTTACTGAAGCACTTGTATTTTGTCAGTGGCCCCGCAGCACCGCGGCACAATTGATATTCAGTGATATAACGGAGGAGTTACATGACATTACTCATATAAGAATTCCTAATGGGGTCCGTATAGGAACGTGAAAAGTTGTTTGAAATGATAAGTTAGGGGGGGAAACGATCCGAGGCTATGGGATGATTATAAAGAGTGGTTTTAATGAGTAGAGACAGGTCAGTAATGATGTTGCTGATTGGTTAGGAGCGGGGTGGAGAAGAGCTGGTTTGATTTGTCTTGACCTTAGGGGAGACTCGGGGAGAGGGACAGCTCAAAACAAGCCATGGGTGTGTCTGAAATGGTACCTCACTCACTAATGCACTACGTTTGATCAGAGCCCTATATGGATCCACGTCCAAAGTAGTGCACTGTTAAAGGAACTGGGTGACATTTTGGACACATGCCTGGCTGTATTTTCCCTTCCTGATGACAGCCAGGTTACCAAGCAGAGTAGCTTCATTCATTCATTAATTCATTCAGTCAGTCAGTCAGTCAGTCTCATTCAGTCAGTCAGTCATTCAGTCAGTCATTCATTCAGTCATTCAGTCAGTCATTCATTCAGTCTTCATTCATTCCTTCAGTCAGTCAGTCAGTCTTAGTCAGTCAGTCATTTATGCAGTCCTTCAGTCAGTCATTCAGTCAGTCAGTCGTGCAGTCCTTCAGTCAGTCAGTCAGTCTTAGTCAGTCAGTCATTCATGCAGTCCTTCAGTCAGTCATTCAGTCAGTCAGTCAGTCGTGCAGTCAGTCAGTCATTCAGTCAGTCAGTCCGTAATTCATTCAGTCAGTCATTCAGTCAGTTAGTCCATAATTCAGTCAGTCAGTCAGTCAGTCTACATGGACTGCTCACTTTGGGCTTTATTGAAATACAATGTACAGAGGAGAAGAAAGAGGAGACAAAACACTGTTTTATTAGCGTGATTATAATGCGTCAATCACTGGGAATTAAAACAAAACACAACAAAGAATCTGTGTCAATGCTGTTTTGAGTGAGACGTTATTCATAAGAGACTTCCTTTGGAATGTTTTCCAATAACATTTCATATTACCAGGAATAAGTGTAAGAAAACCTTTTAATGCTCTCAAACTTCAACGTTTTCTCCTGAACATTCTGTCATTAGGTTATAGTCAAACTCAAACAGCTATTCAACAACACTCACTACAAATCTGTGACTTTTTCATTCTCCGACAGAAGAAGTATGATTCCAACATTAGATGTTACTGTGGGGGCTTTGTGATGTGGTTCCCAAGAATGGTGAGGCATGATGTTTCTCTTTCAGCGAGGGTGACCTCACACTAACCCTTGTGTTTGGTGCCCCGGGCCGGATATGATCCATCATTGGCCCCGGCATCATTAGCTCGGCAGTAACATCCCTATGCCTGCCGAGGATGCTTTCGCAGGGCCACAGGGATGTTGCTCTGCTCTAGACCTATCTGCAGGAGCCTCAGGCTGGCGGACGGCCCCAGCCCCGTTGCGGTGGTGATGGTGCCTCGTTCCCAGTGCCAGCCTCCGGGCACCGACGGCAAACCATGGAGAACCGACAGAGAATTGGCTCAAACTGTTGCTTAGCAATGCCTAGCAACACAAGGAAAGTCTTTCAGCACCAGCCACCAGTGGAGAGATGAGAGATGAGAGGGAGAGATGAGAGATGAGAGGGAGAGATGAGAGATGAGAGAAGAGAGATGAGAGATGAGAGATGAGGGAGAGATGAGAGATGAGAGGGAGAGATGAGAGGGAGAGATGAGAGGGAGAGATGAGAGATGAGAGACGAGAGGGAGAGATGAGAGATGAGAGGGAGAGATGAGAGATGAGAGATGAGAGATGAGAGGGAGAGATGAGAGATGAGAGATGAGAGGGAGAGGTGAGAGATGAGAGATGAGAGATGAAAGATGAGAGACGAGAGACGAGAGATGAGAGATGAGAGATGAGAGATGAGAGATGAGAGGGAGCGATGAGAGGGAGAGGGGGAAATAAGAAATGCATGGAGGGATAATTCTGCTTTGTAATTTAGCTCATTCAATTAAACGATTAACACTTTGCTGTGTTTTTCATCACCCTCTTTTGGATACATTTTTTAAAACTTTGACACTATTTAATTTCCTTCTGCTCTTAAATTGCATTTAGAGAGCCACCGGCTCAATATTTTCTGTGGAATAGAAGTAGCTAGCAGGAGGAGATGATGTGGAAAGGATGAAGAGAGAAGAAGATAGCAGGAGGAGAGGATGAAGAGAGAAGAAGGTAGCAGGAGGAGAAAATGAAGAGAGAAGAAGGTAGCAGGAGGAGAGGATGAAGAGAGAAGAAGGTAGCAGGAGGAGACACTGAAGAGAGAAGAAGGTAGCAGGAGGAGAAGATGAAGAGAGAAGAAGGTAGCAGGAGGAGAGGTTGAAGTGAGAAGAAGGTAGCTGGAGGAGAGGATGAAGCGAGAAGAAGGTAGCAGGAGGAGAGGATGAAGTGAGAAGAAGGTAGCTGGAGGAGAGGATGAAGCGAGAAGAAGGTAGCAGGAGGAGACACTGAAGAGAGAAGAAGGTAGCAGGAGGAGAAAATGAAGAGAGAAGAAGGTAGCAGGAGGAGAAAATGAAGAGAGAAGAAGGTAGCAGGAGGAGAGGATGAAGCGAGAAGAAGGTAGCAGGAGGAGACACTGAAGAGAGAAGAAGGTAGCAGGAGGAGAAGATGAAGAGAGAAGAAGGTAGCAGGAGGAGAGGATGAAGAGAGAAGAAGGTAGCAGGAGGAGAGGATGAAGCGAGAAGAAGGTAGCAGGAGGAGAAGATGAAGAGAGAAGAAGGTAGCAGGAGGAGAGGATGAAGAGAGAAGAAGGTAGCAGGAGGAGAGGATGAAGCGAGAAGAAGGTAGCAGGAGGAGAGGATGAAGCGAGAAGAAGGTAGCTGGAGGAGAGGATGAAGCGAGAAGAAGGTAGCTGGAGGAGAGGATGAAGCGAGAAGGTAGCAGGAGGAGAAGATGAAGAGAGAAAAAGGTAGCAGGAGGAGAAGATGAAGAGAGAAGAAGGTAGCAGGAGGAGAGAAGAAGGTAGCAGGAAGAGAGACTGAAGAAAGAAGAAGGTAGCAGGAGGAGAAGATGAAGAGAGAAAACGGTAGCAGGAGGAGAAAAGAAGGTAGCAGGAGGAGAGACTGAAGAGAGAAGAAGGTAGCAGGAGGAGAAGATGAAGAGAGAAAAAGGTAGCAGGAGGAGAGACTGAAGAGAGAAGAAGGTAACAGGAGGAGAAGATGAAGAGAGAAGAAGGTAGCAGGAGGAGAAGATGAAGAGAGAAAAAGGTAGCAGGAGGAGAAGATGAAGAGAGAAGAAGGTAGCAGGAGAGGGAAGAGAGGATGAGTAGAAGAGAGATGAGAAAGACCCAGGGGAAGATAAACAGAAGCACCTGCATTTCCTCTCCCTCTCTCCCTCCCTCCCTCTCTCCCTCCCTCTCTCCCTCCCTCCCTCCCTCCCTCTCTCTCTCTCTCTCTCTCCATCTTGACTTTTATGAAAACACATCTGGAGAGATGCAGCTTAAAGAACAGTACTTTCCTTCATGCCAATAACCTTAAATGTGATGAGAGTTCTCTCAGGCTCTAAGAAGATAAACCCTGAACAAATAAAACGTGATTGATTCATAGAGGGGAATCCCCCAAACGATGGCCTGGTTGTTCCTCTCACAGATGTGGTTAGAATCATGGAATTCTAATAACGCTGTGTGATATAGAGTAGAATAGAACATTGTTAGACTACAATGGAAGACACACTACTATGCAAAAGTACATTCTCCATCTCCAACACAGACACTCACACACACTCATCAACAAGCACCTGCCTCTGCTGCCGTGACAACCAAGCTCAAAGCTCCAAGGCGCAGGCGGAGGCACAGCGGGTCACCTTCCCATCATGCATTGCGTTGACTCGGCAGCGTCAGTTCTCGTAACAATGGCGAGCAATTAGCAAAAACACTGTTGTACAGTCAGTCAAACAAAGACTAGTGCAGTCCCACCAGCCTCCTCTTCCCTCTCCACACCGGCCTCCTCTTCCCTCTCCCCACCGGCCTCCTCTACCCTCTCCCCACCGGCCTCCTCTACCCTCTCCCCACCGGCCTCCTCTACCCTCTCCCCACCGGCCTCCTCTTCCCTCTCCCCACCGGCCTCCTCTTCCCTCTCCCCACCGGCCTCCTCTACCCTCTCCCCACCGGCCTCCTCTACCCTCTCCCCACCGGCCTCCTCTTCCCTCTCCCCACCGGCCTCCTCTACCCTCTCCCCACCGGCCTCCTCTTTCCTCTCCCCACCGACCTCCTCTTTCCTCTCCCCACCGGCCTCCTCTTCCCTCTCCCCACCGGCCTCCTCTTTCCTCTCCCCACCGGCCTCCTCTACCCTCTCCCCACCGGCCTCCTCTTCCCTCCTCCCACCGGCCTCCTCTTCCCTCTCCCCACCGGCCTCCTCTACCCTCTCCCCACCGGCCTCCTCTACCCTCTCCCCACCGGCCTCCTCTACCCTCTCCCCACCGGCCTCCTCTACCCGCTCCCCACCGGCCTCCTCTTTCCTCTCCCCACCGGCCTCCTCTACCCTCTCCCCACCGGCTTCCTCTACCCTCTCCCCACCGGCCTCCTCTTCCCTCTCCCCACCGGCCTCCTCTTCCCTCTCCCCACCGGCCTCCTCTTTCCTCTCCCCACCGGCCTCCTCTACCCTCTCCCCACCGGCCTCCTCTTCCCTCTCCACACCGGCCTCCTCTTCCCTCTCCCCACCGGCCTCCTCTACCCTCTCCCCACCGGCCTCCTCTACCCTCTCCCCACCGGCCTCCTCTACCCTCTCCCCACCGGCCTCCTCTTCCCTCTCCCCACCGGCCTCCTCTTCCCTCTCCCCACCGGCCTCCTCTTCCCTCTCCCCACCGGCCTCCTCTTCCCTCTCCCCACCGGCCTCCTCTTCCCTCTCCCCCCTGCCTCCTCTTCCCTCTCCCCACCGGCCTCCTCTTCCCTCTCCCCCATGCCTCCTCTTCCTTCTTCCCCCTGCCTCCTCTTCCCTCTCCCCTGCCTCCTCTTCCCTCTCCCCCCTGCCTCCTCTTCCCTCTCCCCACCGGCCTCCTCTTCCCTCTCCCCTGCCTCCTCTTCCTTCTTCCCCCTGCCTCCTCTTCCCTCTCCCCCCTGCCTCCTCTTCCCTCTCCCCCCTGCCTCCTCTTCCTTCTTCCCCCTGCCTCCTCTTCCTTCTTCCCCATGCCTCCTCTTCCCTCTCCCCCTGCCTCCTCTTCCCTATCCTCACCGGCCTCTTCTTCCCTCTCTAGATCTCTGTTTCTCCTCCAGACCATTTGTGAATTTGACATTTGTTTGTAAATTGTTCTTGGCAACTTCAGGGATAGTCAGCGTTGAGAGGGAAACAACAGCCAGGCTTGATTAATTTATTATACAGCTTCATCTAGCTGACATCTCTGTGTTTGCCTACACTGTATGTGACGCAGGGTTTATCGCTCCAGTACCAGTCCTCCGGGACATGTTAGTGTGTGCTGTGTGTGCTCTATGTGTGTGTGTGTTTGCTGTGTGTGCATGTGTGTGTGTGTTAGCTCGCACTGAGGGAATGAATACTTATCCAGCCATAATTACAGTAGTTACCAGCATGTGACCAATCAACATAAAACATATTTGAATCAGCATTTCATTTAGTTTGTGTTTGGTGCAACACACACATATCTATTAGGTGATGGTTGGAGGCTTGCATGTTTCTGCTTAACCCACAAACTTAACGTTGAAATCTGCTCTAAGAGTATTCCTCATATACAGTGCAGAGACACATCTGGTCAGTATAGAGACCAGAGAGAGGGATGAGACCAGGAAGTGAAGAGAAGAAAAAGAGTGTGTAAGATTGGTACATAGAGAGAGCAGAAATATTGGAGAGAAGAGATCGGGGAGACATGGAACAAGTGGAGAGAAGAGATATAGGGGACATGGAACAAGTGGAGAGAAGAGATATAGGGGACATGGAACAAGTGGAGAGAAGAGATATAGGGGACATGGAACAAGTGGAGAGAAGAGGTATAGGGGACATGGAACAAGTGGAGAGAAGAGATATAGGGGACATGGAACAAGTGGAGAGAAGAGATCGGGGAGACATGGAACAAGTGGAGAGAAGAGATCGGGGAGACATGGAACAAGTGGAGAGAAGAGACATACTGAAGGAGATATGTAACAAGTGGAGAGAAGAGACATACTGTAGAAGACATGTAACAAGTGAGGAGAAGAGACATACTGTAGGAGATATGTAACAAGTGAGGAGAAGAGACATACTGTAGGAGATATGTAATAAGTGAGGAGAAGAGACATACTGTAGGAGATATGTAACAAGTGAGGAGAAGAGACATACTGTAGGAGATATGTAACAAGTGAGGAGAAGAGACATACTGTAGGAGATATGTAACAAGTGAGGAGGGGAGAGGAGGCTGGTGAGGACAAGAGGTTAGAGATGGGTAATGGCTGAGGGAGAGAGGAAATAAGAGAAGGGAGATGGAGAGATGAGGAGAGATGGATAGATGGGTAGATGGAGAGATGGGTAGATGGAGAGAGATGGGTAGATGGAGACATGGGTAGATGGAGAGATGGGTAGATGGAGAGATAGATAGATGGAGAGATGGGTAGATGGGTAGATGGAGAGATGGGTAGATGGAGAGATGGAGAGATGGGTAGATGGAGAGATGGGTAGATGGAGAGATGGAGAGATGGGTAGATGGGGAGATGGAGAGATGAGTAGATGGAGAGATGGGTAGATGGAGAGATGGGTAGATGGGGAGATGGAGAGATGGAGAGATGGGTAGATGGAGAGATGGGTAGATGGGGAGATGGAGAAATGGAGAGATGAGTAGATGGAGAGATGGGTAGATGGAGAGATGGGTAGATGGGGAGATGGAGAGATGGAGAGATGGGTAGATGGGGAGATGGAGAAATGGAGAGATGAGTAGATGGAGAGATGGGTAGATGGAGAGATGGGTAGATGGAGAGAGATGGGGAGATGGAGAGAGATGGAGAGAGATGGAGAGAGATGGAGAGATGGAGAGAGATGGGTAGATGGAGAGATGGGTAGATGGAGAGAGATGGGGAGATGGAGAGAGATGGAGAGAGATGGAGAGAGATGGAGAGATGGAGAGAGATGGGTAGATGGAGAGATGGGTAGATGGAGAGATGGGTAGATGGAGAGATGGGTAGATGGAGAGATGGGTAGATGGGGAGATGGAGAGGTGGGTAGATGGAGAGATGGGTAGATGGAGAGAGATGGGTAGATGGAGAGAGATGGGTAGATGGAGAGAGATGGAGAGATGGAGAGAGATGGAGAGAGATGGAGAGAGATGGGGAGATGGAGAGAGATGGAGAGAGATGGGGAGATGGAGAGAGATGGAGAGATGGGGAGAGATGGAGAGAGATGGAGAGAGATGGAGAGAGATGGGGAGATGGAGAGAGATGGAGAGGGAGAGATGGGGAGATGGGGAGATGGAGAGAGATGGAGAGATGGAAAGAGATGGAGAGATGGAGAGAGATGGAGAGAGATGGGGAGATGGTTAGAGATGGGGAGATGGAGAGAGATGGAGAGATGGAGAGAGATGGAGAGAGATGGGGAGATGGAGAGAGATGGAGAGATGGAGAGAGATGGAGAGAGATGGAGAGAGATGGTGAGATGGGGAGATGGAGAGAGATGGAGAGAGATGGAGAGAGATGGGGATATGGAGAGAGATGGGGAGATGGAGAGAGATGGGGAGATGGAGAGAGATTAGGAGATGGAGAGAGATGGGGAGATGGAGAGATGGAGAGATGCAGCGAGATGGAGAGAGATGGGGAGATGGAGAGAGATGGGGAGATGGAGAGAGATGGGGAGATGGAGAGAGATGGGGAGATGGAGAGAGATGGAGAGATGGATAGAGATGGGGAGATGGAGAGAGATGGGGAGATGGAGAGAGATGGGGAGATGGAGAGAGATGGAGAGATGCAGAGAGATGGGGAAATAAGGTGAAAAGGAATAGGGAAGAAAAGATAGAGGGAAGATACAAATGTGTGAAAGTGAGAGAGAATATGGGGAGGGAGAGGAGAGATAGATGAGGGAGGGGAGAGGGGCAGGATGAGGGAATATGGGGAGGGAGACGAGAGAGATGAGGGGAGGGGAGGGAGACAGAATGAGAGAATAGGGGGAGGGAGAGGAGAGAGAGATGAGGAGAGGGTGAAGGGGTGAAGGGGACAGGATGAGGAAAAAAGAGAAGGAATGGGGAAGAGGAAGAGGGAAAAGAGAAGGAATGGGGAAGAGGTAGAGGAGAGAGAAGGTTAAATGAGAGGAAGAAGAAGGGAATGGGAAGGTGGAAGAAGAGCTGAGATGAAAATGAGAGAGGAGTGGGAATAGAGGAGAGTGTAGTGACCGAGTTGGAATGTGCCGTAAAGGGAGGGGGAACGGAAGTGGAGTGCGGAGGGATCCATATTTCAACGCATAATTAATAGTCCACCTGTTCCCGTTGTCTGAATGAGCGAGAGAAAAACTGAGAGAAAAAGTATAATGACACCATTATGAAATACAAGAGATGGAACACACATTATATTATGGTGATTACCACCCATCTCCATACAGATGGAGTCGGTCGGTGAGAGTCAAGGAGAGAAGCAGTGGTGCATGTCAGCTGTGGACTCAGGTTCACAGCCCGGCAGACACAGCTGGCTGGGGTAGCGAGAGCACTGCTGGCACATCCTCTACCACACAGCACAGTCAACGGGCACCATGAGTGCTGTGTACTCCATCACTACCACACAGCACAGTCAACGGGCACCATGAGTGCTGTGTACTCCATCACTACCACACAGCACAGTCAACGGGCACCATGAGTGCTGTGTACTCCATCACTACCACACAGCACAGTCAACGGGCACCATGAGTGCTGTGCTGGGTACTCCATCACTACCACACAGCACAGTCAACGGGCACCATTGGTGTCTTTCCAATAGGTGATATCTTTTTATTTTTGCTTTGTCAGTCAGATTGTTCTGAGTGCTGTCATGAGTCTTTGTTGTGTTGGTAGGATAGTGAACTGAGCCTCAGAAGCAGCTGGCTGAGAGGGCTATTTTCTATGGTCAACTCTTGTTCTCTCTCTCTCTCTCTCTCTCATATCTGCACAGTGCATCCGGAAGGTATTCAGACCCCTTGACTTTTTCCACATTTAGTTACGTTGCAGCCTTATTCTAAAATTGATTAAATAAAGAATTATACATTGAAATATCACATTTACACAAGTGTTCAGACCCTTTACACAGTACTTGGTGGTTCCAAACTTTGTCCATTTAAGAATGATGGAGGCCACTGTGTTCTTGGGGATCTTCAATTCTGCAGAATATTTTTTGCTACCCTTCCCCAGATCTGTGCCTCGACATAATCCTGTCTCGGAGCTCTACGAACAATTCCTTCAACCAACTGTGGCACCTTATATAGACAGGTGTGTGTCTTTCCAAATCACGCCCAATCAATAGAATTGACCCCACTGGACTCCAATCAAGTTGTAAAAACATGTCAGTGATGGAAACAGGATGCACCTGAGCTCAATTTCGAGTGTCATAGCAAAGTTCTTACGTAAAAAAGGTATTTATGTTTTTCATTTAATATTAATTTGCAATAATGTCTAAAAGCCTGTTTTTACTTTCTCATTCTGGGGTATTGTGTGTAGATTACTGAGAAATAAAATATATTTAATCCGTTTAGAATAAGGAAGACTCAATAGCCTTGGTTTGACTGCCTCCCCTGGTTCACCAACTACTTCTCAGATAGAGTTCAGTGTGTCAAATCGGAGGGCCTGTTGTCCAGACCTCTGGCAGTCTCTATGGGGGGTTTAGTTCTCGGGCCGACTCATTTCTCTGTATATATCAATAATGTCGCTCTTGCTGCTGGTGAGTCTCTGATCCACCTCTATGCAGACTACACCATTCTGTATACATCTGGCCCTTCTTTGGACACTGTGTTAACTAACCTCCAGACGAGCTTCAATGCCATACAACTCTCCTTCCGTGGCCTCCAACTGCTCTTAAATGCTAAAAAACGAAATGCATGCTCTTCAAATGATCGCTGCCCGCACCTGCCTGCCCGCCTAGCATCACTACTCTGGACGGTTCTGACTTAGAATATGTGGACAACTACAAATACCTAGGTTTCTGGTTAAACTCTCCTTCCAGACTCACAATCCAAAGTAAAATCTATTTTGCAACAAAGCATCCTTCACTTATGCTGCCAAACATACCCTCGTAAAACTGACCATCCTACCGATCCTTGACTTTGGCGATGTCATTTACAAAATAGCCTCCAACACCCTACTTAACAAATTGGATGTAGTCTATCACAGTGCCATTCGTTTAGTCACCAAAGCCCCATATAATACCCACCACTGCGACCTGTACGCTCTCATTGGCTGCCCCACATATTAACCGCCAAACCTCCTGGCTCCAGGTCATCTATAAGTCTCTGCCAGGTAAAGCCCCACCTTATCTCAGCTCACTGGTCACGATAATAACACCCACCCGTAGCACGCGCTCCAGCAGGTATATATCACCCCCTTTGGCCACCTTTCCTTCCAGTTCTCTGCTACCAATGACTGGAGCGCACTACAAAAATCACTGAAGCGGGTAGACTTATATCGCTCTCTCTAACTTTAAGAATCAGCTGTCAGAGCAGCTTACAGATCACTGTACCTGTACACAGCCCATCTGTAAATAGCACACCCAACTACCTCATCCCCATATTGTTATTTACATTTTTTTGCTCTTTTGCACCCCAGGATCTCTACTTGCACATCATCATCTGCAACATCGAGAGCATCCTGACTGGTTGCATCACTGCCTGGTACGGCAATTGCTCGGCACTACAGAGGGTAGTCTGTACGACCCAGTACATCACTGGGGCTAAGCTGCCTGCCATCCAGGACCTCTACACCAGGCGGTGTAAAAATGATTAGAGACCCCAGCCACCCCAGTCATAGACTGTTCTCTCTACTATCGCATGGCAAGCGGTACCGGAGTGCCAAGTCTAGGACAAAAAGGCTTCTCAACAGTTTTTACCCCCAAGCCAAAAGACTCTTGAACAGGTAATCAAATGGCTACCCGGACTATTTGTATTGTGTTGCCCCCCCCGCCCCCCCAACCCCTCTTTTTACGGTGCTGCTACTCTCTGTTTATCACATTTGCATAGTCACTTTAACTATACATTCATGAACATACTACCTCAATTGGGCCAACCAACCAGTGCTCCCGCACATTGGCTAACTGAGCTATCTGCATTGTGTCCCTCCACCCACCAACCTCTCTTTTACACTACTGCTACTCTCTGTTCATCATATATGCATAGTCAGTTTAACCATATCTACATGTACATACTACCTCAATCAGCCTGACTAACCGGTGTCTGTATGTATCCTCCCTACTTTTATAGCCTCGCTACTGTATATAGCCTGTCTTTTTACTGTTGTTTTTATTTCCTTACTTACCTATTGTTCACCTAATACCTTTTTTGCACTATTGGTTAGAGCCTGTAAGTCAACACCTGTTGTATTCAGCATTTCACTGTAAGGTCTACTACACCTGTTGTATTCAGCATTTCACTGTAAGGTCTACTACACCTGTTGTATTCAGCATTTCACTGTAAGGTCTACTACACCTGTTGTATTCAGCATTTCACTGTAAGGTCTACTACACCTGTTGTATTCAGCATTTCACTGTAAGGTCTACTACACCTGTTGTATTCAGCATTTCACTGTAAGGTCTACTACACCTGTTGTATTCGGCATTTCACTGTAAGGTCTACTACACCTGTTGTATTCAGCATTTCACTGTAAGGTCTACTACACCTGTTGTATTCAGCATTTCACTGTAAGGTCTACTACACCTGTTGTATTCAGCATTTCACTGTAAGGTCTACTACACCTGTTGTATTCAGCATTTCACTGTAAGGTCTACTACACCTGTTGTATTCAGCATTTCACTGTAAGGTCTACTACACATGTTGTATTCAGCATTTCACTGTAAGGTCTACTACACCTGTTGTATTCAGCATTTCACTGTAAGGTCTACTACACCTGTTGTATTCGGCATTTCACTGTAAGGTCTACTACACCTGTTGTATTCGGCATTTCACTGTAAGGTCTACTACACCTGTTGTATTCAGCATTTCACTGTAAGGTCTACTACACCTGTTGTATTCAGCATTTCACTGTAAGGTCTACTACACCTGTTGTATTCAGCATTTCACTGTAAGGTCTACTACACCTGTTGTATTCAGCATTTCACTGTAAGGTCTACTACACCTGTTGTATTCAGCATTTCACTGTCAGGTCTACTACACCTGTTGTATTCAGCATTTCACTGTAAGGTCTACTACACCTGTTGTATTCAGCATTTCACTGTAAGGTCTACTACACCTGTTGTATTCAGCATTTCACTGTAAGGTCTACTACACCTGTTGTATTCGGCGCACGTGACAAATAAACTTGGATTTGATCCATCACTCCAGTGTTAATGCAACATGTTTATTATTTCTCCTCCATGGCCTATATATTGCCTTACCTCCCTAATCGTACTACATTTGCACACACTGTACAGTGATTTTTCTATTGTGTTATTGACTGTACGTTTGTTTATCCCATGTGTAACTCTACATTGTTGTTTTTGTCACACTGCTTTGCTTTATCTTGGCCAGATCGCAGTTGTAAATGAGACCTTGTTCTCAACTAGCTGACCTGGTTAAATAAAGGTGGAATAAAGGTGAAATAAAGGTGGAATAAAGGTGAAATAAAGGTGGAATAACTAAATAAAAAAGGCAGTAAGGTAGCAAAACGTAGATAAAGTCAAGGGGTCCGAATACTTTCCGAAGGCACTGTATATTTGGTGTTTCTCTCTCTCTCTCTGTGGCGTTTCACTTCAAATGGAACCCACTTCCTACATGGGGGACTGGAAGGTTTGAACCCACTTCCATCATGGGGGACTGGAAGGTTTGAACCCACTTCCAACATGGGGGCCTGGGAGGTTTGAACCCACTTCCAACATGGGGGACTGGAAGGCTTGAACCCACTTCCATCATGGGGGACTGGAAGGTTTGAACCCACTTCCAACATGGGGGACTGGAAGGTTTGAACCCACTTCCATCATGGGGGACTGGAAGGTTTGAACCCACTTCCAACATGGGGGACTGGAAGGTTTGAACCCACTTCCAACATGAGGGTCTGGAAGGTTTGAACCCACTTCCAACATGAGGGACTGGAAGGTTTGAACCCACTTCCAACATGAGGGACTGGAAGGTTTGAACCCACTTTCAACATGGGGGACTGGAAGGTTTGAACCCACTTCCAACATGAGGGACTGGAAGGTTTGAACCCACTTCCAACATGGGGGACTGGAAGGTTTGAACCCACTTCCAACATGGGGGACTGGAAGGTTTGAACCCACTTCCAACATGGGGGACTGGAAGGTTTGAACCCACTTCCAACATGAGGGACTGGAAGGTTTGAACCCACTTCCAACATGAGGGACTGGAAGGTTTGAACCCACTTCCAACATGGGGGACTGGAAGGTTTGAACCCACTTCCAACATGGGGGACTGGAAGGCTTTTATCTCAGAAAAGAGATGAAGGAAATTCCACGTAATCATGGGGGCAGTCAACTATCTGGAGCCGCTCATTCTAAAGAGATTCAGAAAGAGGTTGTAAGTGCTTTGATTTACCCTAAAATGGGGATAATCATCGAAGATGATGCAGATTAGAATATCAAAGGTGACACACAGATACATCTTCTCACAGAAACAAAACAGAGAATATATTACACCGTAGCAACAATACAAGAGAAGAGATTGTATTCATTCTAATGTGTTGTCGAGCCCTCAGTGCATTCAACATGACTTTGAGATGACACAGGGGCTAGCATTAGCATGAGCATAACCTGCAGCTGGCTGACTGATGCCCATCTATGAGGTTTATTGCGTCAGCCAGCGAATCGGTCCCCATATCAGCACTGTGTTTATGAGCTGCATCTCCCCGTGGCGGGAGGCTTTGTTGTCCACAAACATTTACTGGCACCGTGGGTGAAATGGAAATGACAAGATGAAAAACAAAAGACTGGAGGCCACGTCAGGAGGAAGTGGGAGTCAACAGAGACACTAAAGGTGTTACGAAACTTACGACGACAACCATCGCAAATGCACTCTGTACACAACATGTTGCTTTGAAACAGAACAGAATGACACACGGTCATGTATGTGCCCGATTCTATATAGCCTGATTCTAAGTCAATCGAATTTGTCCTATTTTCCAAGTGTGCGGGTTTGAACTTGTCCTTTGGGAGCCCAGTTTTCCTGCCAGAACCAGCACCTTGAAGGAGCTGTAGCTATATCCCAGAAGGAGAGAGAGGAGAGAGAAAGAGGAAGAATGGCCACCAGCCCGGCAGGAATAAAGTCACGTAATCAGCATGATTTTACTCAGGAGTCAATGAGTCAGTTCCAGCAGGCTCCGGGGACGTTCTCATGCGCCCCCTGGCCCTCCCGAGGTCAGATACTGGCCGTCTGTGAACATTCTAAACCTTCTAAACTGTCTAATCATCAGAGGCTGGGGACCCGGCGTGCCGCTAGGCTCTATCTTGAGACCCTTCCAGTATGTCGTCCTGCATCCCAATCAGCAGCCACACAATATAAATGTCACTGTCACTGAGGAACGCAATCTGTTTCTTCTGTTCTGCATGGCAGGCGGCGTGACGCGGTGCATATATGCCCAAACCAGCTGTGAGAGGCAGATATTAAAAAGCCGCAGAGGGAAACAATTTACACAGACTCATAAATGAAACGGTGGCGGAATAATGCATTTTAATATCCGAGGCAGGGAGCTCAGGGCACAGCAGCTGGGCTGCGAGTCAGAGAGGCACAGGCACTGGTGTCACCACCGCCAAAGCCGGGGGCACCTGTCGAGACGGCTGCTTAGTGACACTTAGTGACACTTATGAGTGCACTGGGAAAAACTTTCATTATGGTGTAGGCTTTGGCCTAAATACCAAGGTATTTCTCTCTCAGTCTGTCTCGCTCTCTCCCTCTCTTTTCCCATCTCTCTCTCTCTCTCGTTCTCTCTTTCTCTGTCTTTATCTTCTTTTCCTATCTCTCTTTCTCTCTCTCTCTTTCTCTCTCTTTCTCTCTTTCTCTCTTTCTCTGTCTCTCTCTTTATCTGTCTCTCTCCCTCTTTCTCTCTGTCTCTCTCTGTCTCTCTTTCTCTCTCTCTCTGTCTCTCTCTTTTCCCCATCTCTCGGTCTCTCTCTGTCTCTCTCTGTCTCTCTCCCTCCGTCTCTCTCCGTCTCTCTCCGTCTCTCTGTCTCTCTCTGTCTCTCTCTGTCTCTCTCTGTCTCTCTCTGTCTCTCTCTGTCTCTGTGTCCCTCCCCCTCTCTCTCTTTCTGTTCCTGTCTCTCATTACCCTAAGAATGAAAGAATGAGTGGAGTGGGCCTGTGAACACGATGGGAACTACGGACATTAGCATGTGATTACAGAGCTGGAACACATGAACATACAACAGGGTCTTTGATCAATGCTGCTTACATAAAGGGATAGTCAACATGAGCCACGCTGTAGAATCTACTTCTCATTACTATTTTAATACAACTCACATACAGAAAGGCTTTTATAAGAACCTACATCATGTCTGACCGAAATAATAAAATGTTGTTTTCTGAATAAATAATTATGCCCTGACTTACTAAGGATTGTGGGCAATATGGGAGGAGACACGTTGCCAGGTATAAGTGACAGCAGGGTCGTATTCATTAGAGCACACCGTAACAAAGTGTTTTAAAATTGAACATTTAAACAAGAGTTTCTTATTACCCCAGGTTGAGGTAGTCGCTCCCTGTGTTCTTCTGTTTGCTGTATGTGTGAATACGACCCAGATCTCACACCTCCTCAATGACTATACAACACTATAAGAAGCTGCTTTAAATAACACAATATAAACTCAGTAAAGAGGATAACCACGTTTCATTTGTTCTGGCCCAGAATTGGTTTGCATTACTATTACATGGTTCATCAAATAATTGCTTTATATATATATATATATATACACACAGACACACACTACCTCAAATATATATACATATATATACACACATACATACATGTATATATATATATTTTAATAGCTACAAGGGTCCTACATTTCCAAATCAAATGGTTAAAATGATACATTTTATGACCATCTTAAGACACCATATTTTAGCACAGAAGATATTGTGATATAAGGGCGCAGGTGTACAGGGGTTTCAGGGCTCAGGTGTACAGGGGTTTCAGGGCTCAGGTGTACAGGGGTTTAAGGGCTCAGGTGTATAGGGTTTCAGGGCTCAGGTGTACAGGGGTTTAAGGGCTCAGGTGTAAAGGGGTTTAAGGGCTCAGGTGTATAGGGTTTAAGGGCTCAGGTGTATAGGGTTTAAGGGCTCAGGTGTATAGGGTTTCAGGGCTCAGGTGTATAGGGTTTAAGGGCTCAGGTGTAAAGGGGTTTAAGGGCTCAGGTGTACAGGGTTTAAGGGCTCAGGTGTACAGGGGTTTCAGGGCTCAGGTGTATAGGGTTTAAGGGCTCAGGTGTACAGGGGTTTCAGGACACAGGTGTATAGGGTTTAAGGGCTCAGGTGTATAGGGTTTCAGGGCTCAGGTGTACATGGGTTTAAGGGCTCAGGTGTAAAGGGGTTTAAGGGCTCAGGTGTACAGGGTTTAAGGGCTCAGGTGTATAGGGTTTCAGGGCTCAGGTGTACAGGGGTTTAAGGGCTCAGGTGTAAAGGGGTTTAAGGGCTCAGGTGTATAGGGTTTAAGGGCTCAGGTGTATAGGGTTTCAGGGCTCAGGTGTACAGGGGTTTCAGGGCTCAGGTGTATAGGGTTTAAGGGCTCAGGTGTATAGGGTTTCAGGGCTCAGGTGTACAGGGGTTTAAGGGCTCAGGTGTACAGGGTTTAAGGGCTCAGGTGTACAGGGTTTAAGGGCTCAGGTGTATAGGGTTTAAGGGCTCAGGTGTACAGGGGTTTAAGGGCTCAGGTGTACAGGGTTTAAGGGCTCAGGTGTATAGGGTTTAAGGGCTCAGGTGTACAGGGGTTTCAGGGCTCAGGTGTATAGGGTTTAAGGGCTCAGGTGTACAGGGGTTTCAGGGCTCAGGTGTACAGGGGTTTAAGGGCTCAGGTGTATAGGGGTTTCAGGGCTCAGGTGTATAGGGTTTAAGGGCTCAGGTGTACAGGGGTTTCAGGGCTCAGGTGTACAGGGTTTAAGGGCTCAGGTGTACAGGGGTATAAGGGCGCAGGTGTACAGGGGTTTCAGGGCTCAGGTGTATAGGGTTTAAGGGCTCAGGTGTACAGGGGTTTCAGGGCTCAGGTGTACAGGGGTTTAAGGGCTCAGGTGTATAGGGGTTTCAGGGCTCAGGTGTACAGGGGTTTCAGGGCTCAGGTGTATAGGGTTTAAGGGCTCAGGTGTACAGGGGTTTCAGGGCTCAGGTGTACAGGGGTTTCAGGGCTCAGGTGTACAGGGTTTAAGGGCTCAGGTGTACAGGGGTTTCAGGGCTCAGGTGTACAGGGGTTTCAGGGCTCAGGTGTATAGGGTTTAAGGGCGCAGGTGTACAGGGGTTTCAGGGCTCAGGTGTACAGGGGTTTAAGGGCTCAGGTGTATAGGGGTTTCAGGGCTCAGGTGTATAGGGTTTAAGGGCTCAGGTGTACAGGGGTTTCAGGGCTCAGGTGTACAGGGGTTTCAGGGCTCAGGTGTATAGGGTTTAAGGGCTCAGGTGTACAGGGGTTTCAGGGCTCAGGTGTAAAGGGGTTTCAGGGCTCAGGTGTACAGGGTTTAAGGGCGCAGGTGTACAGGGGTTTCAGGGCTCAGGTGTATAGGGTTTAAGGGCTCAGGTGTACAGGGGTTTCAGGGCTCAGGTGTACAGGGGTTTAAGGGCTCAGGTGTATAGGGGTTTAAGGGCTCAGGTGTACAGGGTTTAAGGGCTCAGGTGTACAGGGGTTTCAGGGCTCAGGTGTACAGGGGTTTAAGGGCTCAGGTGTATAGGGGTTTAAGGGCTCAGGTGTATAGGGTTTAAGGGCTCAGGTGTACAGGGGTTTAAGGGCTCAGGTGTACAGGGGTTTAAGGGCTCAGGTGTACAGGGGTTTAAGGGCTCGGGTGTATAGGGTTTAAGGGCTCAGGTGTACAGGGGTTTCAGGGCTCAGGTGTACAGGGGTTTAAGGGCTCAGGTGTATAGGGGTTTCAGGGCTCAGGTGTATAGGGTTTAAGGGCTCAGGTGTACAGGGGTTTCAGGGCTCAGGTGTATAGGGTTTAAGGGCTCAGGTGTATAGGGTTTAAGGGCTCAGGTGTACAGGGGTTTCAGGGCTCAGGTGTATAGGGTTTAAGGGCTCAGGTGTACAGGGGTTTCAGGGCTCAGGTGTACAGGGGTTTAAGGGCTCAGGTGTATAGGGGTTTCAGGGCTCAGGTGTATAGGGTTTAAGGGCTCAGGTGTACAGGGGTTTCAGGGCTCAGGTGTACAGGGTTTAAGGGCTCAGGTGTACAGGGGTATAAGGGCGCAGGTGTACAGGGGTTTCAGGGCTCAGGTGTATAGGGTTTAAGGGCTCAGGTGTACAGGGGTTTCAGGGCTCAGGTGTACAGGGGTTTAAGGGCTCAGGTGTATAGGGGTTTCAGGGCTCAGGTGTACAGGGGTTTCAGGGCTCAGGTGTATAGGGTTTAAGGGCTCAGGTGTACAGGGGTTTCAGGGCTCAGGTGTACAGGGGTTTCAGGGCTCAGGTGTACAGGGTTTAAGGGCTCAGGTGTACAGGGGTTTCAGGGCTCAGGTGTACAGGGGTTTCAGGGCTCAGGTGTATAGGGTTTAAGGGCGCAGGTGTACAGGGGTTTCAGGGCTCAGGTGTACAGGGGTTTAAGGGCTCAGGTGTATAGGGGTTTCAGGGCTCAGGTGTATAGGGTTTAAGGGCTCAGGTGTACAGGGGTTTCAGGGCTCAGGTGTACAGGGGTTTCAGGGCTCAGGTGTATAGGGTTTAAGGGCTCAGGTGTACAGGGGTTTCAGGGCTCAGGTGTAAAGGGGTTTAAGGGCTCAGGTGTACAGGGTTTAAGGGCGCAGGTGTACAGGGGTTTCAGGGCTCAGGTGTATAGGGTTTAAGGGCTCAGGTGTACAGGGGTTTCAGGGCTCAGGTGTACAGGGGTTTAAGGGCTCAGGTGTATAGGGGTTTAAGGGCTCAGGTGTATAGGGTTTAAGGGCTCAGGTGTACAGGGGTTTAAGGGCTCAGGTGTACAGGGGTTTAAGGGCTCAGGTGTACAGGGGTTTAAGGGCTCAGGTGTATAGGGTTTAAGGGCTCAGGTGTACAGGGGTTTCAGGGCTCAGGTGTACAGGGGTTTAAGGGCTCAGGTGTATAGGGGTTTCAGGGCTCAGGTGTATAGGGTTTAAGGGCTCAGGTGTACAGGGGTTTCAGGGCTCAGGTGTACAGGGGTTTAAGGGCTCAGGTGTATAGGGGTTTCAGGGCTCAGGTGTACAGGGGTTTCAGGGCTCAGGTGTACAGGGGTTTAAGGGCTCAGGTGTATAGGGGTTTCAGGGCTCAGGTGTATAGGGTTTAAGGGCTCAGGTGTACAGGGGTTTAAGGGCTCAGGTGTACAGGGGTTTAAGGGCGCAGGTGTACAGGGGTTTCAGGGCTCAGGTGTATAGGGTTTAAGGGCTCAGGTGTACAGGGGTTTCAGGGCTCAGGTGTACAGGGGTTTAAGGGCTCAGGTGTATAGGGGTTTCAGGGCTCAGGTGTATAGGGTTTCAGGGCTCAGGTGTACAGGGGTTTCAGGGCTCAGGTGTATAGGGTTTAAGGGCTCAGGTGTACAGGGGTTTCAGGGCTCAGGTGTCCAGGGGTTTAAGGGCTCAGGTGTACAGGGGTTTAAGGGCTCAGGTGTACAGGGGTTTCAGGGCTCAGGTGTATAGGGTTTAAGGGCTCAGGTGTACAGGGGTTTCAGGGCTCAGGTGTACAGGGTTTAAGGGCTCAGGTGTACAGGGGTTTCAGGGCTCAGGTGTCCAGGGGTTTAAGGGCTCAGGTGTACAGGGGTTTAAGGGCTCAGGTGTACAGGGGTTTAAGGGCTCAGGTGTACAAGGGTTTCAGGGCTCAGGTGTACAGGGTTTCAGGGCTCAGGTGTACAGGGTTTAAGGGCTCAGGTGTACAGGGGTTTCAGGGCTCAGGTGTACAGGGGTTTAAGGGCTCAGGTGTACAGGGGTTTAAGGGCTCAGGTGTACAGGGGTTTCAGGGCTCAGGTGTACAGGGGTTTAAGGGCTCAGGTGTACAGGGGTTTCAGGGCTCAGGTGTACAGGGGTTTCAGGGCTCAGGTGTACAGGGGTTTAAGGGCTCAGGTGTACAGGGGTTTAAGGGCTCAGGTGTATAGGGTTTAAGGGCTCAGGTGTACAGGGGTTTCAGGGCTCAGGTGTACAGGGGTTTAAGGGCTCAGGTGTATAGGGGTTTCAGGGCTCAGGTGTATAGGGTTTAAGGGCTCAGGTGTACAGGGGTTTCAGGGCTCAGGTGTACAGGGGTTTAAGGGCTCAGGTGTATAGGGGTTTCAGGGCTCAGGTGTACAGGGGTTTCAGGGCTCAGGTGTACAGGGGTTTAAGGGCTCAGGTGTATAGGGGTTTCAGGGCTCAGGTGTATAGGGTTTAAGGGCTCAGGTGTACAGGGGTTTAAGGGCTCAGGTGTACAGGGGTTTAAGGGCGCAGGTGTACAGGGGTTTCAGGGCTCAGGTGTATAGGGTTTAAGGGCTCAGGTGTACAGGGGTTTCAGGGCTCAGGTGTACAGGGGTTTAAGGGCTCAGGTGTATAGGGGTTTCAGGGCTCAGGTGTATAGGGTTTCAGGGCTCAGGTGTACAGGGGTTTCAGGGCTCAGGTGTATAGGGTTTAAGGGCTCAGGTGTACAGGGGTTTCAGGGCTCAGGTGTCCAGGGGTTTAAGGGCTCAGGTGTACAGGGGTTTAAGGGCTCAGGTGTACAGGGGTTTCAGGGCTCAGGTGTATAGGGTTTAAGGGCTCAGGTGTACAGGGGTTTCAGGGCTCAGGTGTACAGGGTTTAAGGGCTCAGGTGTACAGGGGTTTCAGGGCTCAGGTGTCCAGGGGTTTAAGGGCTCAGGTGTATAGGGTTTAAGGGCTCAGGTGTACAGGGGTTTAAGGGCTCAGGTGTACAGGGGTTTAAGGGCTCAGGTGTACAGGGGTTTAAGGGCTCAGGTGTATAGGGTTTAAGGGCTCAGGTGTACAGGGGTTTCAGGGCTCAGGTGTACAGGGGTTTAAGGGCTCAGGTGTATAGGGGTTTCAGGGCTCAGGTGTATAGGGTTTAAGGGCTCAGGTGTACAGGGGTTTCAGGGCTCAGGTGTACAGGGGTTTAAGGGCTCAGGTGTATAGGGGTTTCAGGGCTCAGGTGTACAGGGGTTTCAGGGCTCAGGTGTACAGGGGTTTAAGGGCTCAGGTGTATAGGGGTTTCAGGGCTCAGGTGTATAGGGTTTAAGGGCTCAGGTGTACAGGGGTTTAAGGGCTCAGGTGTACAGGGGTTTCAGGGCTCAGGTGTACAGGGGTTTCAGGGCTCAGGTGTACAGGGGTTTCAGGGCTCAGGTGTACAGGGGTTTCAGGGCTCAGGTGTATAGGGGTTTAAGGGCTCAGGTGTAGAGGGTTTAAGGGCTCAGGTGTACAGGGGTTTCAGGGCTCAGGTGTACAGGGGTTTCAGGGCTCAGGTGTATAGGGGTTTAAGGGCTCAGGTGTACAGGGTTTAAGGGCTCAGGTGTACAGGGGTTTCAGGGCTCAGGTGTACAGGGTTTAAGGGCTCAGGTGTACAGGGGTTTAAGGGCTCAGGTGTACAGGGGTTTAAGGGCTCAGGTGTACAGGGGTTTAAGGGCTCAGGTGTACAGGGGTTTAAGGGCTCAGGTGTACAGGGGTTTCAGGGCTCAGGTGTACAGGGGTTTCATGGCTCAGGTGTATAGGGGTTTAAGGGCTCAGGTGTACAGGGTTTAAGGGCTCAGGTGTATAGGGTTTAAGGGCTCAGGTGTACAGGGTTTCAGGGCTCAGGTGTACAGGGGTTTAAGGGCTCAGGTGTATAGGTGTTTAAGGGCTCAGGTGTACAGGGTTTAAGGGCTCAGGTGTATAGGGTTTAAGGGCTCAGGTGTACAGGGTTTCAGGGCTCAGGTGTACAGGGGTTTAAGGGCTCAGGTGTATAGGGGTTTAAGGGCTCAGGTGTACAGGGTTTAAGGGCTCAGGTGTATAGGGTTTAAGGGCTCAGGTGTACAGGGGTTTAAGGGCTCAGGTGTACAGGGGTTTCAGGGCTCAGGTGTATAGGGTTTAAGGGCTCAGGTGTACAGGGGTTTCAGGGCTCAGGTGTACAGGGGTTTAAGGGCTCAGGTGTACAGGGGTTTCAGGGCTCAGGTGTACAGGGGTTTAAGGGCTCAGGTGTACAGGGGTTTAAGGGCTCAGGTGTACAGGGTTTAAGGGCTCAGGTGTATAGGGTTTAAGGGCTCAGGTGTACAGGGGTTTAAGGGCTCAGGTGTACAGGGGTTTAAGGGCTCAGGTGTACAGGGGTTTAAGGGCTCAGGTGTACAGGGGTTTAAGGGCTCAGGTGTACAGGGGTTTAAGGGCTCAGGTGTACAGGGGTTTCAGGGCTCAGGTGTACAGGGGTTTCAGGGCTCAGGTGTACAGGGGTTTAAGGGCTCAGGTGTACAGGGTTTAAGGTCTCAGGTGTACAGGGTTTAAGGGCTCAGGTGTATAGGGTTTAAGGGCTCAGGTGTACAGGGGTTTAAGGGCTCAGGTGTACAGGGGTTTCAGGGCTCAGGTGTACAGGGGTTTAAGGGCTCAGGTGTACAGGGGTTTCAGGGCTCAGGTGTACAGGGGTTTAAGGGCTCAGGTGTATAGGGTTTAAGGGCTCAGGTGTACAGGGGTTTAAGGGCTCAGGTGTAAAGGGGTTTAAGGGCTCAGGTGTAAAGGGGTTTAAGGGCTCAGGTGTACAGGGGCTTAAGGGCTCAGGTGTACAGGGGTTTAAGGGCTCAGGTGTATAGGGGTTTAAGGGCTCAGGTGTACAGGGGTTTAAGGGCTCAGGTGTATAGGGGTTTAAGGGCTCAGGTGTAAAGGGGTTTAAGGGCTCAGGTGTAAAGGGGTTTAAGGGCTCAGGTGTACAGGGGTTTAAGGGCTCAGGTGTATAGGGGTTTAAGGGCTCAGGTGTACAGGGGTTTAAGGGCTCAGGTGTACAGGGGTTTAAGGGCTCAGGTGTACAGGCGTTTCAGGGCTCAGGTGTACAGGGGTTTCAGGGCTCAGGTGTACAGGGGTTTCAGGTGCTTGCTCCCCTGTCACTTCCTTGTTTACCATAGTTGTTTACCAGGATTTGTCATGATACAGGGGAGATCTACGGCAGACACTGTGGTTTGTTTGAGCTAAGCCCCTGTCTTAGACTTGGACCCTTGCAGCTCTCAGGAATCCCAGCACAACTCTTTGAGTTGCCACCATTCTCCTTTGCAAGGCGGGGGACAGGGACAATCAATGGCAATCAAAAAAACACACTAGTGATGGATGGACATATTGATGGACATTGACATGTTGTACTATATTTGTAAGGCAATGAAAGTGAACTGCCTTTTGGCACATGTTTATTAAGTATTTTTACTGTTGAAATGTAATGTTAGGCCACAGTCAAATCTGTTGATTTTATTTAACTGTGGGAAAAACAGACATTAGATAAGCACTGCACCACAATGTGACTTTGATTGAACTGAGACCGAAGAAGGGAAAGAAATGTTGGAAATGAGAATGAATAGACTGGTAGTGGGTACATTCCTCTCTGCCCTGTGCATCTGTGACCATCATTTGAGATAATGACGGCATCCCAGCAGGACCAATCAGTGCGAAGTGAATCAGAATTGATTTAGTGCATTAATTACCGGCCAGTGTCACGGACAATATTTTACAAACTGATAAGCAAAAGACGCACCAAGGGATCGTTTTGATGAATAGCGAGAGTTCAGTAGACGGGGCACGTTTACGGTCGTAGGTTTTCATTTAATGGTAATCACTTTTAGGTGCCTGTAGGAGCAGCAAGGGTTTAATTTCACCTCAGGGACCCCTGCTCTGCACTTTGTCTGATGTGATCAGGCAGACACACGGATACATACACACCTAAGGGGGCTGGTGGGAGCAGCTATAGGAGGATGGGTTCATTGTAATGGCTGGAACGGAATAAATGGAACGGTATGAAACACATCAGAAATATGGAACCCACGTGTTTTATTCCATTCCATTAATTCCATTGCAGACATAACAATGAACCTATCCTTCTATAGTTCCTTCTACCAGCCTCCACTGACAAGGTTCAGCTCTAATGGGGCCAACAGGTCAACACATCATCTCTATCAGGTTCAGATCTAATGGGGCCAACAGGTCAACACATCATCTCTATCAGGTTCAGCTCTAATGGGGCCATGAGGTCAACACATCATCTCTATCAGGTTCAGCTCTAATGGGGCCATGAGGTCAACACATCATCTCTATCAGGTTCAGCTCTAATTATCTAACAGGTCAACACATCATCTCTATCAGGTTCAGCTCTAATTATCTAACAGGTCAACACATCATCTCTATCAGGTTCAGCTCTAATGGGGCCAACAGGTCAACACATCATCTCTATCAGGTTCAGATCTAATGGGGCCAACAGGTCAACACATCATCTCTATCAGGTTCAGCTCTAATGGGGCCAACAGGTCAACACATCATCTCTATCAGGTTCAGATCTAATGGGGCCATGAGGTCAACACATCATCTCTATCAGGTTCAGATCTAATGGGGCCAACAGCTCACCACATCATCTCTATCAGGTTCAGATCTAATGGGGCCGACAGGTCAACACATCATCTCTATCAGGTTCAGCTCTAATGGGGCCATGAGGTCAACACATCATCTCTATCAGGTTCAGATCTAATGGGGCCAACAGGTCAACACATCATCTCTATCAGGTTCAGCTCCAATGGGGCCAAAATGTGAACACATCATCTCTATCAGGTTCAGATCTAATGGGGCCAACAGGTCAACACATCATCTCTATCAGGTTCAGATCTAATGGGGCCATGAGGTCACCACATCATCTCTATCAGGTTCAGATCTAATGGGGCCCTGAGGTCAACATATCATCTCTATCAGGTTCAGATCTAATGGGGCCAACAGGTCAACACATCATCTCTATCAGGTTCAGATCTAATGGGGCCATGAGGTCACCACATCATCTCTATCAGGTTCAGCTCTAATGGGGCCATGAGGTCAACACATCATCTCTATCAGGTTCAGCTCTAATGGGGCCAAGAGGTCAACACATCATCTCTATCAGGTTCAGCTCTAATGGGGCCAACAGGTCAACATAGCTCGAGGGCAGGAGACCCACAGACCCCCGTAATGAGCATCAGCACAGCAAATTAAGAAACACTCATGGGGAGTGTACACCAACATACCTCACACCCACATACCTCACACCCATATACTGCACACACACATACTGCACTGGGGCCCAAGACAATATACATGTTGGAATCCATTTGAGACAGCTCGTCCCAGTGGCATTGACATTGTGCATTGACTCCTCCAACCAATCTATATTAAAGGCCCAGTGCAGTCAAAAACGTGATTCTCCTGTGATTTATATATACAGTATTTCCATACTATGAGGTTGGAATAATACTGTGAAATGTATAATAATGTCCTTTTAGTATAACTGCTGTTTGAAACAAAAGCCTGAAAATCCCACTTCATTGTTTTTATTTATTTAACCAGGTCAGTTAAGGAAATATTCTTATTTACAATGACGGCCTAGGAACAGTGGGTTAACTGCTTTGTTCAGGGGCAGAATAACAGTTTCTACCTAGTAGGCTCGGCGATTCGATCTAGCAACCATTCGGTTAGTGGCCCAATGCTCTAACCACTAGGCTACCTGCCTCCCCCCTCTAACCACTAGGCTACCTGCCTCCCCCCTCTAACCACTAGGCTACCTGCCTCCCCCCTCTAACCACTCGGCTACCTGCCCACCCAAAGTGAGTTGATATTGAGATGAAAACGGGTGCATTGGACCTTTAATAACATCAGCAGTTACTATGGTTACTATCAGCAGTTACTATCCAGATGAGTCACTGTGATAATGATATGACTGTGGTTCTGCTCCTAGATATGTTTCATGGAGACAAGGTATTGGATAAGATGATTGACAGGAATAACATTTAGTTGTTATGTAGCCATCGTTGTTAACGTGCTGCTAACGTCCACTACATAATGTGTATGAGGGCTGGTTTCCTCATGGCCAACGGTTTGACTAGTCAATAAGATGGGAGGCTGTTTCATTGTAATGTTGTCTGTCTGGATGTCCTTCTGTCAGGGTTGATGTCATTCCCCCAGGCCCTTCAGGACAGAAACACAAACACACAGGGTAGTATAGGGACATCCACAGTGACAGGGACCAGGACAATCTCAGAATCCCTGCATCTCAACACTTCTAAACCAACTCATTAATACATGGAACCATCCAGACCTGGGCCAAAAGTGTTACTCATTTTAGTGTAATTGTCACACCCTGATCATAGAGAGCCTTTTTATTCTCTATTTTGGTTAGGTCGGGGTGTGACTGGGGTGGTGTTCCTATCTAGGTGTTTTATTTCTATGTTGGCCTGGTATGGTTCCCAATCAGAGGCAGCTGTTTATCATTGTGTCTGATTGGGGATCATATTTAGTCAGTCATTTCCCCTCCGTGTCTTGTGGGATCTTGTTTCTGTGTAGTTGACTGTGAGCACTGCATGAGCTTCACGTGTCGTGTATTATTTAATGTTTTTCTTGTGTGTTTCACTTCAATAAATATGTGGAACCCAGATCACGCTGCAATTTGGTCCGAGTATGCTTCCAATGACGATCGTGACAGTAACATTTGTTTTTTAATTAGTCACAAATAAAACGTATGTTATGTCATTATTTCATTTGAGTACACCTGTAGGCCTATTGTATCGGTGGTCAATGCAGCCTCAGAGGACACAACCCCAATCATGATCTGGAAAACTTCCATGGTTTCTCACACATTGAGGTCATGGAAGATTACCCGAGAGAAGTTAAGTCTTGATGTTGAGTGTTGATGAGGTCATGGCCATCTCACTCCTAGTACCACCGCTCCACTACTGTGTTGTCCTCTATCCTCCTCTGTGTTGTCCTCTATCCTCCTCTGTGTTGTCCTCTATCCCCCTCTGTGTTGTCCTCTATCCCCCTATGTGTTGTCCTCTATCCCCCTATGTGTTGTCCTCTATCCCCCTATGTGTTGTCCTCTATCCTCCTCTGTGTTGTCCTCTATCCTCCTATGTGTTGTCCTCTATCCTCCTCTGTGTTGTCCTCTATCCTCCTTTGTGTTGTCCTCTATCCTCCTTTGTGTTGTCCTCTATCATCCTCTGTGTTGTCCTCTATCCTCCTCTGTGTTGTCCTCTATCCTCCTCTGTGTTGTCCTCTATCCTCCTCTGTGTTGTCCTCTATCCCCCTATGTGTTGTCCTCTATCCTCCTCTGTGTTGTCCTCTATCCTCCTATGTGTTGTCCTCTATCCTCCTCTGTGTTGTCCTCTATCCTCCTCTGTGTTGTCCTCTATCCTCCTTTGTGTTGTCCTCTATCCTCCTTTGTGTTGTCCTCTATCATCCTCTGTGTTGTCCTCTATCCTCCTCTGTGTTGTCCTCTATCCTCCTCTGTGTTGTCCTCTATCCTCCTCTGTGTTGTCCTCTATCCCCCTATGTGTTGTCCTCTATCCCCCTATGTGTTGTCCTCTATCCCCCTATGTGTTGTCCTCTATCCTCCTCTGTGTTCTCCTCTATCCTCCTCTGTGTTGTCCTCTATCCTCCTCTGTGTTGTCCTCTGTCCTCCTCTGTGTTGTCCTCTATCCCCCTCTGTGTTGTCCTCTATCCCCCTATGTGTTGTCCTCTATCCCCCTATGTGTTGTCCTCTATCCCCCTATGTGTTGTCCTCTATCCTCCTCTGTGTTGTCCTCTATCCTCCTCTGTGTTGTCCTCTATCCTCCTCTGTGTTGTCCTCTATCCTCCTGTGTTGTCCTCTATCCTCCTCTGTGTTGTCCTCTGTCCTCCTCTGTGTTGTCCTCTGTCCTCCTCTGTGTTGTCCTCTATCCTCCTCTGTGTTGTCCTCTATCCTTCTCTGTGTTGTCCTCTATCCTCCTGTGTTGTCCTCTATCCACCTCTGTGTTGTCCTCTATCCTCCTCTGTGTTGTCCTCTGTCCTCCTCTGTGTTGTCCTCTATCCTCCTGTGTTGTCCTCTATCCTCCTATGTGTTGTCCTCTATCCTCCTCTGTGTTGTCCTCTATCCTCCTTTGTGTTGTCCTCTATCCTCCTTTGTGTTGTCCTCTATCATCCTCTGTGTTGTCCTCTATCCTCCTCTGTGTTGTCCTCTATCCTCCTCTGTGTTGTCCTCTATCCTCCTCTGTGTTGTCCTCTATCCCCCTATGTGTTGTCCTCTCTCCTCCTCTGTGTTGTCCTCTATCCTCCTATGTGTTGTCCTCTATCCTCCTCTGTGTTGTCCTCTATCCTCCTTTGTGTTGTCCTCTATCCTCCTTTGTGTTGTCCTCTATCATCCTCTGTGTTGTCCTCTATCCTCCTCTATGTTGTCCTCTATCCTCCTCTGTGTTGTCCTCTATCCTCCTCTGTGTTGTCCTCTATCCCCCTATGTGTTGTCCTCTATCCCCCTATGTGTTGTCCTCTATCCCCCTATGTGTTGTCCTCTATCCTCCTCTGTGTTGTCCTCTATCCTCCTCTGTGTTGTCCTCTATCCTCCTCTGTGTTGTCTTCTGTCCTCCTCTGTGTTGTCCTCTATCCCCCTCTGTGTTGTCCTCTATCCCTCTATGTGTTGTCCTCTATCCCCCTATGTGTTGTCCTCTATCCCCCTATGTGTTGTCCTCTATCCTCCTCTGTGTTGTCCTCTATCCTCCTCTGTGTTGTCCTCTATCCTCCTCTGTGTTGTCCTCTATCCTCCTGTGTTGTCCTCTATCCTCCTCTGTGTTGTCCTCTGTCCTCCTCTGTGTTGTCCTCTGTCCTCCTCTGTGTTGTCCTCTATCCTCCTCTGTGTTGTCCTCTATCCTCCTCTGTGTTGTCCTCTATCCTCCTGTGTTGTCCTCTATCCACCTCTGTGTTGTCCTCTATCCTCCTCTGTGTTGTCCTCTGTCCTCCTCTGTGTTGTCCTCTATCCTCCTGTGTTGTCCTCTATCCTCCTCTGTGTTGTCTGTCCTCTATCCTCCTCTGTGTTGTCCTCTATCCTCCTCTGTGTTGTCCTCTATCCTCCTCTGTGTTGTCCTCTATCCTCCTCTGTGTTGTCGTCTATCCTCCTGTGTTGTCCTCTATCCTCCTGTGTTGTCCTCTATCCTCCTCTGTGTTGTCCTCTATCCTCCTGTGTTGTCCTCTATCCTTCACGTGTCGTGTATTATTTAATGTCATCCCCCTCTGTGTCCTCTATCCTCCTATGTGTTGTCCTCTATCCTCCTCTGTGTTGTCCTCTATCCTCCTTTGTGTTGTCCTCTATCCTCCTTTGTGTTGTCCTCTATCCCCCTATGTGTTGTCCTCTATCCTCCTCTGTGTTGTCCTCTATCCTCCTATGTGTTGTCCTCTATCCTCCTCTGTGTTGTCCTCTATCCTCCTCTGTGTTGTCCTCTATCCCCCTATGTGTTGTCCTCTATCCTCCTCTGTGTTGTCCTCTATCCTCCTATGTGTTGTCCTCTATCCTCCTCTGTGTTGTCCTCTATCCTCCTCTGTGTTGTCCTCTATCCTCCTTTGTGTTGTCCTCTATCCTCCTTTGTGTTGTCCTCTATCATCCTCTGTGTTGTCCTCTATCCTCCTCTGTGTTGTCCTCTATCCTCCTCTGTGTTGTCCTCTATCCTCCTCTTTGTTGTCCTCTATCCCCCTATTTGTTGTCCTCTATCCCCCTATGTGTTGTCCTCTATCCCCCTATGTGTTGTCCTCTATCCTCCTCTGTGTTGTCCTCTATCCTCCTCTGTGTTGTCCTCTATCCTCCTCTGTGTTGTCCTCTGTCCTCCTCTGTGTTGTCCTCTATCCCCCTCTGTGTTGTCCTCTATCCCCCTATGTGTTGTCCTCTATCCCCCTATGTGTTGTCCTCTATCCCCCTATGTGTTGTCCTCTATCCACCTCTGTGTTGTCCTCTATCCTCCTCTGTGTTGTCCTCTGTCCTCCTCTGTGTTGTCCTCTATCCTCCTGTGTTGTCCTCTATCCTCCTATGTGTTGTCCTCTATCCTCCTCTGTGTTGTCCTCTATCCTCCTTTGTGTTGTCCTCTATCCTCCTTTGTGTTGTCCTCTATCATCCTCTGTGTTGTCCTCTATCCTCCTCTGTGTTGTCCTCTATCCTCCTCTGTGTTGTCCTCTATCCTCCTCTGTGTTGTCCTCTATCCCCCTATGTGTTGTCCTCTATCCCCCTATGTGTTGTCCTCTATCCCCCTCTGTGTTGTCCTCTATCCTCCTCTGTGTTGTCCTCTATCCTCCTATGTGTTGTCCTCTATCCTCCTCTGTGTTGTCCTCTATCCTCCTTTGTGTTGTCCTCTATCCTCCTTTGTGTTGTCCTCTATCATCCTCTGTGTTGTCCTCTATCCTCCTCTGTGTTGTCCTCTATCCTCCTCTGTGTTGTCCTCTATCCTCCTCTGTGTTGTCCTCTATCCCCCTATGTGTTGTCCTCTATCCCCCTATGTGTTGTCCTCTATCCCCCTATGTGTTGTCCTCTATCCTCCTCTGTGTTGTCCTCTATCCTCCTCTGTGTTGTCCTCTATCCTCCTCTGTGTTGTCCTCTGTCCTCCTCTGTGTTGTCCTCTATCCCCCTCTGTGTTGTCCTCTATCCCTCTATGTGTTGTCCTCTATCCCCCTATGTGTTGTCCTCTATCCCCCTATGTGTTGTCCTCTATCCTCCTCTGTGTTGTCCTCTATCCTCCTCTGTGTTGTCCTCTATCCTCCTCTGTGTTGTCCTCTATCCTCCTGTGTTGTCCTCTATCCTCCTCTGTGTTGTCCTCTGTCCTCCTCTGTGTTGTCCTCTGTCCTCCTCTGTGTTGGCCTCTATCCTCCTCTGTGTTGTCTTCTATCCTCCTCTGTGTTGTCCTCTATCCTCCTGTGTTGTCCTCTATCCACCTCTGTGTTGTCCTCTATCCTCCTCTGTGTTGTCCTCTGTCCTCCTCTGTGTTGTCCTCTATCCTCCTGTGTTGTCCTCTATCCTCCTCTGTGTTGTCTGTCCTCTATCCTCCTCTGTGTTGTCCTCTATCCTCCTCTGTGTTGTCCTCTATCCTCCTCTGTGTTGTCCTCTATCCTCCTCTGTGTTGTCGTCTATCCTCCTGTGTTGTCCTCTATCCTCCTGTGTTGTCCTCTATCCTCCTCTGTGTTGTCCTCTATCCTCCTGTGTTGTCCTCTATCCTTCACGTGTCGTGTATTATTTAATGTCATCCCCCTCTGTGTCCTCTATCCTCCTCTGTGTTGTCCTCTATCCTCCTCTGTGTTGTCCTCTATCCTCCTCTGTGTTGTCCTCTATCCTCCTCTGTTGTCCTCTATCCTCCTGTGTTGTCCTCTGTCCTCCTCTGTGTTGTCCTCTGTCCTCCTCTGTGTTGTCCTCTGTCCTCCTCTGTGTTTTCCTCTATCCTCCTCTGTGTTGTCCTCTATCCTCCTCTGTGTTGTCCTCTATCCTCCTCTGTGTTGTCCTCTATCCTCCTGTGTTGTCCTCTATCCTCCTCTTTGTTGTCCTCTATCCTCCTCTGTGTTGTCCTCTATCCTCCTCTGTGTTGTCCTCTATCCTCCTGTGTTGTCCTCTATCCACCTCTGTGTTGTCCTCTATCCTCCTCTGTGTTGTCCTCTGTCCTCCTCTGTGTTGTCCTCTATCCTCCTGTGTTGTCCTCTATCCTCCTCTGTGTTGTCTGTCCTCTATCCTCCTCTGTGTTGTCCTCTATCATCCTCTGTGTTGTCTGTCCTCTATCCTCCTCTGTGTTGTCCTCTATCCTCCTCTGTGTTGTCCTCTATCCTCCTGTGTTGTCCTCTATCCTCCTGTGTTGTCCTCTATCCTCCTCTGTGTTGTCCTCTATCCTCCTGTGTTGTCCTCTATCCTTCACGTGTCGTGTATTATTTAATGTCATCCCCCTCTGTGTACTCTATCCTCCTCTGTGTTGTCCTCTATCCTCCTCTGTGTTGTCCTCTATCCTCCTCTGTGTTGTCCTCTATCCTCCTCTGTTGTCCTCTATCCTCCTGTGTTGTCCTCTGTCCTCCTCTGTGTTGTCCTCTGTCCTCCTCTGTGTTGTCCTCTGTCCTCCTCTGTGTTTTCCTCTATCCTCCTCTGTGTTGTCCTCTATCCTCCTCTGTGTTGTCCTCTATCCTCCTCTGTGTTGTCCTCTATCCTCCTGTGTTGTCCTCTATCCTCCTCTTTGTTGTCCTCTATCCTCATCTGTGTTGTCCTCTATCCTCCTCTGTGTTGTCCTCTATCCTCCTCTTTGTTGTCCTCTATCCTCTTCTGTGTTGTCCTCTATCCTCCTGTGTTGTCCTATATCCTCCTCTGTGTTGTCCTCTGTCCTCCTCTGTGTTGTCCTCTATCCTCCTTTGTGTTGTCCTCTATCCTCCTTTGTGTTGTCCTCTATCCTCCTCTGTGTTGTCCTCTATCCTCCTCTGTGTTGTCCTCTATCCTCCTCTGTGTTGTCCTCTATCCTCCTGTGTTGTTCTCTATCCTCCTCTGTGTTGTCCTCTATCCTCCTGTGTTGTCCTCTATCCTCCTCTGTGTTGTCCTCTATCCTCCTCTGTGTTGTCCTCTATCCTCCTTTGTGTTGTCCTCTATCCTCCTTTGTGTTGTCCTCTATCATCCTCTGTGTTGTCCTCTATCCTCCTCTGTGTTGTCCTCTATCCTCCTCTGTGTTGTCCTCTATCCTCCTGTGTTGTCCTCTATCCTCCTGTGTTGTCCTCTATCCTCTTCTGTGTTGTTCTCTATCCCCCTCTGTGTTGTTCTCTATCCCCCTCTGCGTTGTCCTCTATCCTCCTCTGTGTTGTTCTCTATCCTCCTCTGTGTTTTTCTCCATCCTCCTCTGTGTTGTCCTCTATCCTCCTCTGTGTTGTCCTCTATCCTCCTCTGTTTTTTTCTCTTTCTACAGACATGGTCAAACACCTCAATGTGAACAGGGGCTGAAATACAGAGTGCACACACATATTCCACCAGACCACACTGAAGAGAGAGAGAAGGGGGAGACAGAGTGAGAGAGAGAGAGGGAGAGACAGAGAGAGCGAGAGAGGGAGAGGGAGAGACAGAGTGAGAGAGAGAGAGGGAGAGACAGAGAGAGCAAGAGAGGGAGAGGGAGAGACAGAGTGAGAGAGAGAGAGGGAGAGACAGAGAGAGCGAGAGAGGGAGAGACAGAGAGAGCGAGAGAGGGAGAGACAGAGAGAGCGAGAGAGGGAGAGGGAGAGACGGAGTGAGAGAGAGAGTGGGAGAGACAGAGAGAGCGAGAGAGGGAGAGGGAGAGACAGAGTGAGAGAGAGAGAGGGAGAGACAGAGAGAGCGGGTGCTATACAAATTGATGGAAAGTGGTGCTGGGGAAAAACATACGACATTATAAAATCCATTTACACAAAAAAACATACACATTTCTTTCCACAGGGTCATGGGTTGAGACGGGGATGCAGCTTAAGCCCCATCCTCTTAAACATATATATCAAAGAATTGGCGAGGGCACTAGAACAGTCTGCAGCACCCACCCTCACCTACTAGGATCTGAAGTCAAATGTCTACTGTTTGCTGATGATCTGGTGTTTCTGTCTCTGACCAAGGACGGCCTACAGCAGCTCCTAGATCTTCTGCACAGATTCTGTCAGACCTGGGCCCTGACAGTAAATATCAGCAAGACTTGTGAATTGTGTTACAAAAAAAGTCCAGTTGCCAGGACCAAAAATACAAATTCCATCTAGACACCTTTGCCTCGAAAGCACACAAAAAACTATACATACCTCAGCCTAGACATCAACGCCACAGGTAACTTCCACTAAACTGTGAATAAGATGAGAGACAAGGCAAGAAGGGCCTTCTATGCCATCAAAAGGATTATAAATTGTACGTACCAGTTAGGATGGAGAGAGTCGGATGGGAAGGATATACTCCAAACACAAACAGTCCCTCATCCACTTCATTTGATGGAGAAAGAAACTGAGATTTCATGGAAAGAGATAGGGGTGCCATGTGAAGATCAGGCGATGAGTGGCTAATCTGCCTTTGCCATCAGTCCTGCTAGCTAATGTTCAATCGCTAGAAAATAAATGGGACCAACTGAAAGCACGTATATCCCACCAATGGGACATTAAAAACTGTAATATCTTATTTTTCACCGATATTAATAATGTGCAGCTGGTGGGTTATACACTCTATCGGCAGGATAGAACAGCAGCCTCTGGTAAGGCACGGGACAGGGACCTATGCATAGTTGTAAACAACAGCTGGTGGGTTATACACTCTATCAGCAGGATAGAACAGCAGCCTCTGGTAAGGCACGGGACAGGGACCTATGCATAGTTGTAAACAACAGCTGGTGGGTTATACACTCTATCAGCAGGATAGAACAGCAGCCTCTGGTAAGGCACGGGACAGGGACCTATACATAGTTGTAAACAACAGCTGGTGGGTTATACACTCTATCGGCAGGATAGAACAGCAGCCTCTGGTAAGGCACGGGTCGAGGACCTATGCATAGTTGTAAACAACAGCTGGTGCACGATATCTAAGGAAGTCTCAAGGTTCTGCTCGCCTGAGGTAGAGTATCTCATGATAAGCTGTAGACCACACTATCTACATTGAGAGTTTTCATCTGTATTTTTAGTAGCTGTCTACATACCACCACAGACCGTTGCTGGCACTAAAACCGCACTCAATGTATGTATACCGCCATAAGCAATGGCAGATTTCCTCCTCTTCGTCAGAAGAGGAGGTGTAGCAGGGATCGGACCAATACGCAGCGTAGTTCGTGCTCAACATGTTTTAATTAAAGACGATAACGTGAACACTACACAAAATAAGTCGGGGACTTTAATGCAGGCAAACTCAAATCAGTTTTACCTAATTTCTATCAGCATGTTAAATGTGCAGTCAGGGGGAAAAAACTCTAGACCACCTTTACTCCACACACAGAGATGCGTACAATGCTCTCCCTCGCCCTCTATTTGGCAAATCTGACCATAACTCTATCCTCCTGATTCCTGCTTACAAGCAAAAATGTAAGCAGGAAGCACCAGTGGTCAGATGAAGCAGTTGCTAAGCTACAGGACTGTTTTTGTTGTTTAATTAAACGTTTCACCTGCACCTGCTTCCCGACTCAAAGCTCCGTTATTACAGACCCACTCCAATTTGCATACCACCCCAACAGATCCACAGATGATGCAATCTCTATTGCACTCCACACTGACCTTTCACACCTGCACAGAAGGATCACCTATGTGAGAATGCTATTCATTGACTACAGCTCTGCGTTCAACATAGTGCCCTCAAAGCTCATCACTAAGCTAAGGACCCTGGGACTAAACCCCTCCCTTTGCAAATGGATCCTGGACTTCCTGACGGGCCGCCCCCAGGTGGTAAGGGTAGGTAACAACCCATCCGCCATGCTGATCCTCAACACAGGAGCCCCTCAGGGGTGCGTGCTCAGTCCCCTCCTGTACTCCCTGTTCACTCATGACTGCACGGCCAGGCACGACTCCAACACCATCATTAAGTATGCCGATAACACAACGATGAGCCTATAGGGAGGAGGTCAGAGACCTGACAGCGTGGTGCAAGGACAAAAACCTCTCCCTCAATGTGATCAAGACAAAGGAGATGATTGTGGACTACAGGAAAAGGAGGACTGAGCACGCCCCCATTCTCATCAACGGGGCTGCAGTGGAGCAGGTTGAGAGCTTGAAGTTCCTTGGCGTCCATGGGTCCTCAGCTCCTCAGAAGGTTTTACAGATGCACCATCGAGAGCATCCTGATGGGTTGCATCACTGCCTGGTATGGCAACTGCTCGGCCTCCGACCAGACTATTTGCATTGCCCACCACCCCCTCTTCTACGCTGCTGCTACTCTCTGTTATTATCGATGCATAGTCACTTTAATAACTCTACCTACATGTACATATTACCTCAATTACTTCAATCCCAGTGCCCCCCGCACATTGACTCTGTACCGGTACCCCCTTTATATATCCCCACATTTGTTATTTACTGCTGCTCTTTAATTATTTGTTATTCTTATCTCTTACTTTTTATTTTTATTTTCCTAAAACTGCATTGTTGGTTAAGGGCTTGTAAGTAAGCATTTCACTGTCTACCCCTGTTGTATTTGGCACATGTGACAAAAACAATTTGATTTGATATGACATTTGAAATGTCTTTATTATTTTGGAACTTAAGTGAGCGTAATGTTCACTGTTCATTTTTTATTTTTTTCACTTTTGTTTATTATGTACTTCGCTTGCTTTGGCAATGTTAACATATGGTTCCCATGCCAATAAAGCCCTGAGAGAGAGAGAGAGAGAGAGAGAGAGAGAGAGAGAGTGAGAGAGAGAGAGAGAGAGAAACAAACAAAGCAAAGAGAAAACACTGTTTTGAAGAAGGAGCAATTTCCCCTCATTTCCTTCCTCTCCTCATCAGCATTCATCTCCTCACAAATAATCACCAAGAACAATGAAGCATAAGGAGCTCTATTTCATTCCCCTGGTGTTTATCCGCTCCAACACCGAGAGAGAAGAGTATATAATCATCCAACCATTAACGCGTTAAGAATGGAGGGGGTCGTGCCACCATGCTATCTAGAGGAGGGGAGCCAGCACTAACAAAGTGCTAATTTTGGAGTATTATAAAGAGCTGTAATAATGCTAACGCTCGTGTGCCTAGGCTAACGCTAGCCTCCTGTGCCAGGCAACAGCCCCAGACATTTATCGCTCATTCTGTCAGGGCAGAGGCTAACGAAACGTTAGCGTTAGCCCGGGAATAGTTAGACCCCCCCGCTAACCATCGCTAATGCTAACTCCCCTCTTCAACCTCAGCTCGCTGGTGCAGGTGGGGTTATTTGGTGAGAGGATTTTGCCTACACAATTTAGCGACACTGGAGCACATAATATCTTTGAGGAGAGAGAGAGGCAGGATAGAAGAGAGAAAGACTTTAGAAGAGAGGAGCAGAGGGGTCAATTGCTTTCATCCCCTTCTCTATCTTTCCTTTCTCTCTGGCGCGCTCTTGATTTAAATGAGTTCCCCCGGCGGAGCTCTGAGGTGGAGAGGGACGAGGGCTCTATTCAGACACACCCAGAGGGCAGACACCAGCTACTTACCCAGAGCCAGCGACCAAGATGACTTTGTATTGCTTTGGAGAACTACTCACAAAGGGAGCTAGAGTGGACATCAAGCTGACGTGGAATGGTATTATGTAAGGCATTAAATGTGCAGGTGAAACAGCAGCAGCATTGAGGGTCTGAGAGGGATATGAGGAAAATGTAAGAGGAGTGGAAGGACAGCTACAGGAACAGGAACAGGAATAGGAATAGGAACAGGAACAGGAACAGGAACAGGAACAGGAATAGGAACAGGAGCAGGAATAGGAATAGGAACAGGAACAGGACCAAGAACAGATGAGTAGAGAGAAGAGTAGAGAAATTGCTACTTCACCAAATAATTGTTTTCTCTCTCTCTCTCTCTCTCTCTCTCTCTCTCTCTCTCGTCTATGCACTCTCGCTTTCTTTTATGCTCTCTCCTGTTCTCCTGAGATAAAACCCTGTAAAGAGTCTGTCTGTCTCAGTCGTGTGTGTGTGTTTGTGTGTTTGTGTGTGTGTGTGAGGGGGTAGCTGGTGCCTGTGGGAGAGGAGATGTGTCGAGTGGAGTGTGTGTGTGTGTGTGTGTGTGTGTGTGTGTATGTATATATATATATATATATGCATCCTGGATTGATCTGCATTTAATGAAGAGTCAAATAGGCTTATTGGTTCAGCCAAACTGAATGTGTGTCTTAGTGGTTCAGACCAGGGGTGTCAAACTGAATGTGTGTCTTAGTGGTTCAGCCCAGATCGGGGGTGCCAAACTGAATGTGTGTCTTAGTGGTTCAGACCAGGGGTGCCAAACTGAATGTGTGTCTTAGTGGTTCAGCCCAGGGGTGTCAAACTGAATGTGTGTCTTAGTGGTTCAGACCAGGGTTGTCAAACTGAATGTGTGTCTTATTGGTTCAGACCAGGGGTGCCAAACTGAATGTGTGTCTTATTGGTTCAGATCGGGGGTGTCAAACTGAATGTGTGTCTTATTGGTTCAGACCAGGGGTGCCAAACTGAATGTGTGTCTTATTGGTTCAGATCGGGGGTGCCAAACTGAATGTGTGTCTTAGTGGTTCAGACCAGGGGTGTCAAACTGAATGTGTGTCTTATTGGTTCAGCCCAGACCAGGGGTGCCAAACTGAATGTGTGTCTTATTGGTTCAGCCCAGACCAGGGGTGCCAAACTGAATGTGTGTCTTATTGGTTCAGATCGGGGGTGCCAAACTGAATGTGTGTCTTAGTGGTTCAGACCAGGGGTGCCAAACTGAATGTGTGTCTTAGTGGTTCAGACCAGGGGTGTCAAACTGAATGTGCGTCTTAGTGGTTCAGCCCAGACCAGGGGTGCCAAACTGAATGTGTGTCTTAGTGGTTCAGCCCAGACCAGGGGTGCCAAACTGAATGTGTGTCTTAGTGGTTCAGCCCAGATCAGGTGTGTCAAACTGAATGTGTGTCTTAGTGGTTCAGTGGTTCAGCCCAGACCTGGAGTGTCAAACTCAATGTGTGTCTTATGGTTTTTGTTATTTGTATCCAATTAAGACCTAGACAACCAGGTTAAACACCTGTGGCCTAGATAGAGATAGAGAAATTTGAGAAATTTGAGGAAGAGGATATGATGGTCACTCAGGTAAACAGGTTCTTATTTACCTCCCTCTGTTGGTAGGATAGTGTTACTGCTTTAAGGCCTCGTTGGTAGGAGAGTGTTACTGCTGTAAGGCCTCGTTGGTAGGAGAGTGTTACTGCTGTAAGGCCTCGTTGGTAGGAGAGTGTTACTGCTGTAAGGCCTCGTTGGTAGGAGAGTGTTACTGCTGTAAGGCCTCGTTGGTAGGATAGTGTTACTGCTGTAAGGCCTCGTTGGTAGGAGAGTGTTACTGCTGTAAGGCCTCGTTGGTAGGAGAGTGTTACTGCTGTAAGGCCTCGTTGGTAGGAGAGTGTTACTGCTGTAAGGCCTCGTTGGTAGGAGAGTGTTACTGCTTTAAGGCCTCGTTGGTAGGAGAGTGTTACTGCTGTAAGGCCTCGTTGGTAGGAGAGTGTTACTGCTGTAAGGCCTCGTTGGTAGGAGAGTGTTACTGCTGTAAGGCCTCGTTGGTAGGAGAGTGTTACTGCTGTAAGGCCTCGTTGGTAGGAGAGTGTTACTGCTGTAAGGCCTCGTTGGTAGGAGAGTGTTACTGCTGTAAGGCCTCGTTGGTAGGAGAGTGTTACTGCTGTAAGGCCTCGTTGGTAGGAGAGTGTTACTGCTGTTAGGCCACACAGGTGCTGATTGATCTACGGGGACATTACTGTATCTTGCAGGATGAAAAAAAGCATACAATATGTGAAAAGTAATCTAGACTTTTAAACCGCTAGCTTGTCAGCGTGTATGTGTATGTGTGTGTTTGTGCGTGTGCGTGTGCGTGTGTGTGTGTGTGTGTGTGTGTGTGTGTGTGTGTGTGTGTGTGAGTGCATGCATAAGGGTGTGTGATGGAGAGGGATGGATGTGTTTTGCTGAAAGCTGGACTTGACCTGGCAGGATGGCAGGCTCATCTATCTAACTGTCAGGACCCACTAGGCTACAACCACCATGTATCTCTCCTCTCTACCACCATGTATCTCTCCTCTCTACCACCATGTATCTCTCCTCTCTACCACCTTTCCTCTCTCTCTCTCTCTCTCTCTCTCTCTCTCTCTCTCTCTCTCTCTCTCTCTCTCTCTCTCTCTCTCTCTCTCTCTCTCTCTCTCTCTCTCTCTCTCTCTCTCTCTCTCTCTCTCTCTCTCTCTCTCTCTCTCTCTCTCTCTCTCTCACACACACACACAGACAGCGGCCCATGCTCAGCGGCCTCAAGTTGAGAGGAGGGAGGGTTTTTGTCAGAGCAGATGTTTTTGCGTGTCACTAATGGGTGTCCCCCTCCCTCCATCTCTCTCTCCATCCCTCCCTCCTCCTGCCGTGCTGCTGTTGTCTTTAAGGGAACAGGAACGATCAATTTGTGTGTTCCTCGTCTCTCCATGCTTGATTCAGCCCCCCAGCACCCTCTTCATGAATCTACGCTGTGCTAATGGACGGCCCCGGCCACCACAGATCGCCAGAGAGGAATCACAAGCACTGTCACACACGTGCACGCGCACACAAACACAAGTGAGTGTGTGTGTGTTTGTGTGTGTGTGTGTGTGTGTGTGTGTATGTGTGTGTGTGTGTGTGTGCGTGCGTGCGTGTCAGGCAGATGTAGTTGGATGGAATTTATCCAACCATTATGTAGAATTTATGTTGAATATAATAATGTACTACATTTATCAACCTGACTCCAATATCATGTGAACGATATCGGCCCATAATCGTATCAATCAATCTTGCCGAGGTAGCTAGCATTGTGTCACCACTCAGTATACAATAAGATGCACGTGTCTGGGTTTACCCTGATGCAAATATTAAGAGGCCAATATCTTGCAATAAATGTCCTAGCATTAAATGATGGAGTTCACCTCAGCTCAGAGCTGCACAGTTAGAGACCAAGCATATATGTTATATGCGTTGTTAGATAATTAGATAATTCACCAATTAATGGAATATTATTATGGTTCGTATCCATTTAAAGTAATCCGATTGATTACAGTCATGCAATAAGAAACAATGATCAAATGGTACCAGACATGTTCACCATGAAATGGATACGACATAGAAGTCTTAACAGCATAGAAAATTCACTACTATGAGATCGGTTTACCAATGTCTCCATGATCAACGTTTCAATCCATCTTTTATTCTTCCAAGAGCACCAAATCCATCTTTAATTCTTCCAAGAGCACCAAATCCATCTTTAATTCTTCCAAGAGCACCAAATCCATCTTTAATTTTCCAAGAGCACCAAATCCATCTTTAATTCTTCCAAGAGCACCAAATCCATATTTTATTCTTCCAAGAGCACCAAATCCATATTTTATTCTTCCAAGAGCACCAAATCCATATTTTATTCTTCCAAGAGCACCAAATCCATATTTTATTCTTCTAAGAGCACCAAATCCATATTTTATTATTCTAAGAGCACCAAATCCATCTATTATTCTTCTAAGAGCACCAAATCCAGCTTTTATTCTTCTAAGAGCACCAAATCCAGCTTTTATTCTTCCAAGAGCACCAAATCCAGCTTTAATTCTTCCAAGAGCACCAAATCCAGCTTTAATTCTTCCAAGAGCACCAAATTCAGCTTTAATTCTTCCAAGAGCACCAAATCCAGCTTTAATTCTTCCAAGAGCACCAAATCCATCTTTAATTCTTCCAAGAGCGCCAAATCCAGCTTTAATTCTTCCAAGAGCGCCAAATCCAGCTTTAATTCTTCCAAGAGCACCAAATCCAGCTTTAATTCTTCCAAGAGCGCCAAACCCCAGTATCTCCCATCGTCTAGTTAACCTCACTTTGTATGGCCCAAAACATTCAACCAAAAGGCATAAAACTTCCCATGCATCCTCTAATCTAACCACCCCACCTCCACAATGTATGGTAACAGTGCACCCGTGTTGCTCCTCTTTGAAGTATCTGCCGTCCGACCAACAGAATAACACAGTTTCTCTGTAACAAAAAATCCATATCACTTACAGTACAATATAAAATATCAACATTCAAAGCTCTTTATGAACTCTTGAAAGAATCCGGAACATGACAATTTAAATATAATTCACATAGTAACATTCATTTGGTCTATAAACGTTTTCATCAGTCTTCACTCCCCCAACAGTGTCCGTCCGTGCTCCCAGGGTCCTTTGGGAATGTCCCTCCCCGGGAGAAAGCCACAGATGAAGTGTGATAGATGGTCAGCCAACCAAATAATGTCATAAATGGTGATTGAGTAATGACGCCGGGCCTCAGCGCCTGCCAGTCACCAGTATCACCTTCTATCCTTCTTTCACTACACAGACTCCTGCCAGGCTTGGCATCTCTGTTGAAATCCACATTAAAACACTTCCACTAAACCCAACCATTCGGCATATTTGTTCCAGCACAGCTCTACATTCTAATATCCCTTTTCAACATTTACAGAGGTTCCAGAGGGCTTCACCAAACCAAATCCTTGATCAGCTAAAGAAAGCATGGCAAATCAGTTAAGAAAAAAGCAGTGGGAGAAATTTGGCAGCATGCATGAACATCAACAGTTTTCAGTTCATCTGTAAAACAGCTGCATCAAAGTGCAAGTTAACTTCGGTGTCCCTTCCACAGGACGGTTGAGCTAACGTAGGCTAATGCCGTTAGCACGAGGTTGTAGGTAACCAGAACATTTCCCACGACATGGACATACTGTATCTGACTTTGGAGAGTGGAAAGCTTCAATTCTTGTTAATCTAACTGCACTGTTCAATGTACAGTAGCTATTACAGTGAAAGAATACCATTCTATTGTTTGAGGAGAGTGCATCATTTTGAACATGAAAAGTTATTAACAAACAGATTAGGCACATTTGGGTAATCCTGATTACATAAAATTGAACAGAATTCTTTTTTTATTTTTATTTAACCAGGTAGGCTAGTTGAGAACACCTTTATTTAACCAGGTAGGCTAGTTGAGAACACCTTTATTTAACCAGGTAGGCTAGTTGAGAACACCTTTATTTAACCAGGTAGGCTAGTTGAGAACACCTTTATTTAACCAGGTAGGCTAGTTGAGAACACCTTTATTTAACCAGGTAGGCTAGTTGAGAACACCTTTATTTAACCAGGTAGGCTAGTTGAGAACACCTTTATTTAACCAGGTAGGCTAGTTGAGAACAAGTTCTCATTTACAACTGCGACCTGGCCAAGATAAAGCAAAGCAGTGTGACACAGACAACAACACAGAGTTACACATGGAGTAAACAATAAACAAGCCAATAACACAGAGTAGAAAAAAGAAAAGATATACAGTGTGTGCAAAAGGCATGAGGAGGTAGGCAATAAATAGGCCATAGGAGCAAATAGTTACAATTTAGCAGATTAACACTGGAGTGATAAATGAGCAGATGATGATGTGCAAGTCGTGATACTGGTGTGCAAAAGAGCAGAAATGTAGATAAAATAAAAACAGTATGGGAATGAGGTAGGTAGATTGGGTGGGCTATTTACAGATGGACTATGTACAGCTGCAGCGATCGGTTAGCTGCTCAGATAGTTGATGTTTAAAGTTGGTGAAGGAAATAAAAGTCTCCAACTTCAGCGATTTTTGCAATTCATTCCAGTCACTTTCAGCAGAGAACTGGAAGGAAAGGCAGCCAAATGAGGTGTTGGCTTTGGGGATGATCAGTGAGATATACTGGCAGGGTAGCCTAGTGGTTAGAGTGTTAGTACCGAAAGGTTGCAAGTTCAAATCCCCAAGCTGACAAGGTACAAATCTGTCGTTCTGCCCCTGAACAGGCAGTTAACCCACTGTTCCTAGGTCGTCATTGAAAAGAAGAAGTTGTTCTTAACTGACTTGCCTGGTTAAATAAAGGTAAAAACAAATTAAATAAAAAAAATACCTGCTGGAACGTGTGCTACGGGTGGGTGTTGTTATCGTGACCAGTGAACTGAGATAAGGCAGAGCTTTACCTAGCATAGACTTGTAGATGACTTGGAGCCAGTGGGTCTGGCGACGAATATGTAGCGGGGACCAGCCGACTAGAACATACAGGTCGCAGTGGTGGGTGGTATAAGGTGATTTGGTAACAAAACGGATGGCACTGTGATACACTGTATCCAGCTTGCTGAGTAGAGTGTTGGAAGCTTTTTTGTAGATGACAATGCCGAAGTCGAGGATCGGTAGGATAGTCAGTTTTACTACGGTAGGTTTGGCGGCGTGAGTGAAGGAGGCTTTGTTGCGAAATAGAAAGCCGATTCTAGATTTATTTTGGATTGGAGATGTTTAATATGAGTCTGGAAGGAGAGTTTACAGTCTAGCCAGACACCTAGGTATTTAAAGTTGTCCAAATACTCTAGGTCGGAACCGTCCAGGGTAGTGATGCTAGTCGTGCGGGCGGGTGCAGGCAGCGAACGGTTGAAAAACATGCATTTAGTTTTACTAGCGTTTAAGAGCAGTTGGAGGCCACGGACGGAGTGTTGTATGGCATTGAAGCTTGTTTGGAGGTTAGTTAGCACAGTGTCCAAGGAAGGGCCAGAAGTATACAGAATGGTGTCGTCTGCGTAGAGGTGGATCAGGGAATTGCCCGCAGCAAGAGCGACATCATTGATATATACAGAGAAAAGAGTCGGCCTGAGAATTGAACCCTGTGGTACCCCCATAGAGACTGCCAGAGGTCCGGACAACATGCTCTCCGATTTGACATACTGAAGTAGTTGGTGAACCAGGCGAGGCAGTCATTAGAAAAACCAAGGCTATTGAGTCTGCCGATAAGAATACGGTGATTGACAGAGTCGAAAGCCTTGGCCAGGTTGATGAAGACGGCTGCACAATACTGTCTTTTATCGATGGCGGTTATGATATCGTTTAGTACCTTGAGCGTGGCTGAGGTGCACCCGTGAATGGCTCGGAAGCCGGATTGCACAGCGGATTCAAAATGGTCAGTGATCTGTTCATTAACTTGGCTTTCGAAGACTTTAGATATGCAGGGCAGGATGGATATAGGTCTGTAACAGTTTGGGTCCAGGGTGTCTCCCCCTTTGAAAAGGGGGATGACCGTGGCAGCTTTCCAATCTTTAGGGATCTCATACGATACGAAAGAGAGGTTGAACAGGCTGGTAATAGGGGTTGCAACAATGGCGGCGGATAGTTTTAGAAAGAGAGGGTCCAGATTGTCTAGCCCAGCTGATTTATACGGGTCCAGGTTTTGCAGTTCTTTCAGAACATCTGCTGTCCGGATTTGGGTGAAGGAGAGGCTGGGGAGGCTTGGGCGAGTAGCTGCGGGGGAGGCGGAGCTGTTGGCCGGGGTTGGAGTAGCCAGGAGGAAGGCATGGCCAGCCGTTGAGAAATGCTTATTGAAATTTTTGATTATCATGGATTTATCAGTGGTGACTTAGCCTCAGTGCAGTGGGCAGCTGGGAGGAGGTGCTCTTGTTCTCCATGGACTTTACAGTGTCCCAGAACTTTTTGGAGTTAGAGCTACAGGATGCAAATTTCTGCTTGAAAAAGCTAGCCTTTGCTTTCCTGACTGACTGTGTGTATTGGTTCCTAACTTTCCTGAACAGTTGCATATCGTGGGGACTATTTTTGTCCTGATCAAGGGCAGTCAGGTCTGGAGTGAACCAAGGGCTATATCTGTTCTTAGTTCAGCATTTTTTGAACGGGGCATGCTTAACTAAGATGGTGAGGAAATTACTTTTAAAGAAAGACCAGGCATCCTCGACTGACGGGATGAGGTCAATATCCTTCCAGGATACCCGGGCCAGGTCGATAAGAAAGGCCTGCTCGCTGAAGTGTTTTATGGAGCTTTTGACAGTGATGAGGGGTGGTCGTTTGACCGCGGACAGATAGCAGATACAGGCAATGAGGCAGTGATCGCTGAGATCCTGATTGAAAACAGCAGAGGTGTATTTGGAGGGCAAGTTGGTCAGGATAATGTCTATGAGGGTGCCCATGTTTACAGATTTAGGGTTGTACCTGGTGGGTTCCTTGATGATTTGTGTGAGATTGAGGGCATCTAGCTTAGATTGTAGGACTGCAGGGGTGTTAAGAATATCCCAGTTTAGGTCACCTAACAGAACAAACTCTGAAGCTAGATGGGGGGCGATCAATTCACAAATGGTGTCCAGGGCACAGCTGGGAGCGGAGGTGGGTCGATAGCAGGTGACAGTGAGAGACTTATTTCTGGAGAGGTTTATTTTAAAAATTAGAAGTTCAAAGACCTGGAAAGTCTTTGAGTATGACAGAACTTTGCAGGCTATCTCTGCAGTAGATTGCAACTCCTCCCCCTTTGGCAGATCTATCTTGACGGAAAATGTTGTAGCTGGATATGGAAATCTCAGAATTGTTGGTGGTCTTCCTAAGCCAGGATTCAGACACGGCAAGGACATCAGGGTTGGCAGAGTGTGCTAGGGCAGTGAGTAAAACAAAGTTAGGGAGGAGGCTTCTGATGTTGACATGCATGAAACCAAGGTTTTTTCGATCACAGAAGTCAACAAATGAGGGTGCCTGGGGACACGCGGGGCTTTGGTTTACCTCCACATCACCCGATTAACAGAGGAGGAGTAGGATGATGGCATGGCTAAAGACTATCAAAACTGATCGCATTGGGGACAAAGAATAAAAGGAGCAGATTTCTGGGCGTGGTAGAATAGATTTAGGGCATAATGTGCAGACAGGGGTATGGTGGGGTGCGGGTACAGAGGAGGTAAGCCCAGGCACTGAGTGATGATAAGAGAGGGTGTATCTCTGGATAAGCTGGTTATAATGGGTGAGGTCACCGTATGTGTGGGAGGTGGGACAAAGGAGGTATCAAAGGTATAATGAGTGGAACTAGGGGCTCCATTGTAACTAAAACAATGATAACTAACCTAAACAACAGTATACAAGGCACATTGACATATGAGAGAGACATACAGCGAGGCATAAAGTAATCACAGGTGTTGATTTGGAGAGCTAACTAAGACAACGGGTGAGACAACAGCTAATCAGCTAAAACAACAACAGGTAAAATGGCGATGAAGGGGCAGAGAGGAGCCTGAGTTCGCGGATGGGGCCGACAGATAAACAAACAAACCAAAAAATAAAATTATAATAATAAAAATACAATATTTCATTGGATCAGTCAAACTTTGCACATACACTGATGCCATCTAGTGGCTAAAATCTAAATTGCACCTGGGCTGGAATAATACTTTATGGCCTTTCTCTTGCATTTCAAAGATGATGGTAAAACATTTTTTTACAAAAGAACAGTTGGTTTTTTCTTTGTATTATCTTTTACCAGATCTATTGTGTTATATTTTATGACATTCGTTTCACATTTCCACAAACTTCAAAGTATTTCATTTCAAATGGTACCAAGAATATGCATATCCTTTCTTCAGGTCCTGAGCTACAGGCAGTTAGATGTGGGTATGTCATTTTAGGCAAACATTGGAGAAAAAAAGGGGCTAATCCTTTTAAAGTTACTGCAACAACTGACTGAAGGGTGCTGATATTAGAGCCCAACTTCAGTGTGACCAAATGTATGACAAGCCTAATAAAGACTGTGGGGCCGAAACTGTTGTTTCAGTCGCTTTCACTGCAGAGGAACAGGACTCAAAGCAACTCTGGAGCAAATCTGGGGGTAAAGAAAGCTTCTGAACTCCCAAACGAGCAGGGCTTCTTTGCCCTCGGTGACTGGCAGGTGTAACCTTATAAAAGGCTGTATAATAGTAGATAAGAGTTATAGTACAGCATGGTACCACTGTGTAACCTACAGTCTGACTGACAGCACTAATAACCCTTCCAATCACTCAGTTCCCTGTAGGCATCTTCCCACAATTACTAGACAGTCTGAGGATTTAGTGCGTTGTTTTGGATTTAGTGCGTTGTTCTGGATTTAGTGCGTTGTTCTGGAGTTAGTGCGTTGTTCTTGATTTAGTGCATTGTTCTTGATTTAGTTCGTTGTTCTTGATTTAGTGCGTTGTTCTTGATTTAGTGCATTGTTCTTGATTTAGTTCGTTGTTCTTGATTTAGTGTATTGTTCTTGATTTAGTGCATTGTTCTAGATTTAGTTAATTGTTCTAGATTTAGTACATTGTTCTTGATTTAGTTCTTGTTCTTGATTTAGGTCATTGTTCTTGATTTAGTTCATTGTTCTTGATTTAGTTCGTTGTTCTTGATTTAGTGTGTTGTTCTTGATTTAGTTCGTTGTTCTTGATTTAGTTCGTTGTTCTTGATTTAGTGCGTTGTTCTTGATTTAGTGCGTTGTTCTTGATTTAGTTCGTTGTTCTTGACTTAGTGCGTTGTTCTTGATTTAGTGCGTTGTTCTTGATTTAGTGCGTTGTTCTTGATTTAGTTTGTTGTTCTTGACTTAGTGCGTTGTTCTTGATTTAGTGCGTTGTTCTTGATTTAGTGCGTTGTTCTTGATTTAGTTTGTTGTTCTTGATTTAGTGCGTTGTTCTTGATTTAGAGCGTTGTTCTTGATTTAGTTTGTTGTTCTTGATTTAGTGAAAGAAGGAAGGGATGGCGGGATGGGTGTGAATGTCAGAAGTTCAATTGAATCATAGTAATTATCATCGTCATTATCATCATTATCATAGTCATAACCATCACCACTTCCTGTCCTATCTGGTCTGGCTGTACCCAGAGGGCTCTGAGACACTTCATCAGAAATCATCAGCCCAGGAGAGAGAGGAGGGCAGGTTCAACCAGGATATCAACATGCATGACAACTGTCTCTAAGGGAATATTCCCTGTCAAGTTAGCCGAGAGGAACTTTTCCTCCGGCGTTGCCCCAGTTACTGTTCCTAAAGTTTTGACCGTGTTTCTCTCTCTTTTTCTGAATGTGTTTAATCAACCCCCTCAATTACATCTGTTTGGACAACAGAAAACAATCTATGATATTTGACATATTTTATCATCTCAAGTGGTTAGCTCTGATAGGATGCGAAAACATTTCTCCTCCGTCATCCTCTGCCAGTTTCCCCGGAAACGTGAGGCGTCAGTGTACTGTTGGGGGTCCTTACGGGTCAGGTGGTACTTAGCGGCACAGTGTGATATCATTAACCCCGCTACCACCTTTGCCATGTCACACCGCCATCAACCCCGTCACCCTGTGGACCGGCGCAGCCATAAAAGCGGGTGTCTCCACGGCAACAGCGTACCTCCAGATATCCCTTATCAATCCCCCAGATGCCTAATTGTTGCGCTAATGATGCAATGCCTGATGGAACTGTTTATGGTTTTCATTTTCCCCGACGTCGGAGCGCGGTAATTAGTGGCACACCTCAGATCATTAAACAGCATGGGGGGCCCGGGAGGGTGGGAGGTGGGGGAGAGGGGAGGTGGGCACACCGGGGAGAGAGGAGAGGACCCATGCTGTGCCGAGATAGGCCTAGTAAGGGAGCTTTATGTTCATAAAAATAAAGAAATAAAAAAATGTTTTTTAAGATTATGTTATTCCAGGCCTCCTCTCTCCTCACACCGGGTCCTCTCCTCTCTCCTCACACCGGGTCCTCTCCTCTCTCCTCACACCGGGTCCTCTCCTCTCTCCTCACACCGGGTCCTCTCCTCTCTCCCCGTAGATCATTTTATGCAGCACCAGTTGACCAATAATAAAAATATGTGCTAAAATATCCACAGTGCTGAAATGAACAACATTTGATTCATAAACTGCCAATAGAAATAAACACATTATGCGTGACTTTTTCACGTCTACCATTCATTTTTGACCAACCACAATCCATGGTCTATCAGCAGCGTCCGGTCAAGATGGACTCACCTTGAGGAAGGAGAGGTTGCGGTTCCGGTCGATACTGGTGATCTCCAGGTTTCCCATGACCACCTCACAGTTCTCATAATGCTTCTTCAGGGTGCGGTACTGCTGGTCCAGGTCTGACAACGTGCTCAACTTGTTCTCCGTTCCAGGGCAAACTGCAGGGAGAGAGAGAGACACAGATGGATACAAATACATCTCACCATTCAACTTAACTACAAAGCATTAGAGAGGTCTCTTCTGTAAAGTAGGGAGTCACTGTAAATAAGATGTTGTTCTTAACTAACTTGCCTGGTTAAAAAAGGTTACAATTTAAAATTCAAGAGAGGGAGAGAGAGAGAGAGAGAGAGAGAGAGAGAGAGAGAGAGAGAGAGAGAGAGAGAGAGAGAGAGAGAGAATCCTCTAGGGCTCTGTTCACAAACACAAACACACTCCACAGAGTCCCAGGACAGCAGCACAATTAGACCGAACCAAATCATGAGAAAAGATAATTACTTGACACATTGGAAAGAATTAACAAAAATTCCACAGTGTGACATCACAGCAGCAAGATTTGTGACCTGTTGCCACAAGAAATGGGCAACCAATGAAGAACAAACACCATTGTAAATACAACCCATATTTATGCTTATTTATTTTCCCTTTTATACTTTAGCCGTTTGTACATTGTTACAACACATCGTTACAACACTGCATATATACATAATATGACATTTGTAATGTCTTTATTGTTTTGGAACTTCTGTGAGTGTAATGTCTACTGTTAATTTTGATTGTTTATTTCACTTTGTATAATATCTACCTCACTTGCTTTGGCAATGTTAACATGTTTCCCATGCCAATAAAGCCCCTTTAATTGAATTGAATTGGGAGAGAGAGAGAGAGAGAGAGAGAGAGAGAGAGAGAGAGAGAGAGACAGAGAGAGAGAGACAGAGAGAGAGACAGAGAGAGAGACAGAGAGAGAGAGAGAGAGAGAGAGAGAGAGAGAGAGAGAGAAAGAGAGAGGGGGGGAGAGAGAGAGAGAGAGAGAGAGAGAGAGAGAGAGAGAGAGAGAGAGAGAGAGAGAGAGAGAGGGGGGGGGGAGAGAGAGAGAGAGAGAGAGAGAGGGGGGGGGGGGGGGGAGAGAGAGAGAGAGAGAGAGAGAGAGAGAGAGGGGGAGAGAGGGGGGAGAGAGAGAAGTAGGTAGGAAGAAAGAGTATATCTAGACACCTCTACAATGGGACAGAAAGAGAGCCGTTTGCAGTGAGTCAGCATGAATACTGATATCTCCAGCAGGATACAGTTGTACTGTTGTCACACCACTCTTCAGTTTAGTGAACCCGTATCCATGCCCACTATATCCTGTTGGGGGACTTGTGTCTTATTCTTTAAACCTAACAAACGTCACAGAGGTGGAATGTATGGAGCTCTGTGCTAGACAATTATTTCTGAACCTTTCATCATTGCACAACCTGTGCACCAAAATTATTCACTGAGAGAGAGAGAGAGAGAGAGAGAGAGGGAGAGAAAGGGGATACAGAAGGAAAGAGAGGGATGAGGAGAAAGTGAAGTAGAGAGAAAGGAGCAGGGGGAGAGAGCAGAGATGTTAATGTCACCGTGGAGAGCTCCAGACCTGACCCTTGACAATGACAGAGCTTGGAGAGGTGGAAAACACTTGATTCCTCAAAGGCATTGACCTACAATACCGGCACTCCACAATCACACAGCCATTTAATTAAATAAATTATAATGAAGTTCATTGACCTTTACAGAAGGTTTGACTGCTGTCTTCTCATTACCTCTGATATTACAGGTCTTTGGTAGTATTAGTGGTGGCCGTGCCCATGTGGTGGATGACATCACTGGTAATAATGAAAACGAGCAATAACAATGAGTGTGTGAGGGTGGAATGGAGTAGCCCCCTACCCTCTCACCCCAACCACTACTCCCTCACCCCAACCACCACTCCTAGCCCCCTACTCCCTCACCCCAACTACCAATCCTAGCCCCCTACTCCCTCACCCCAACTACCACTCCTAGCCCCCTACTCCCTCACCCCAACCATCACTCCTAGCCCCCTACCCTCTCACCCCAACCACTACTCCCTCACCCCAACCACCACCCCTAGTCCCCTACTCCCTCACCCCAAACACCACCCCTAGTCCCCTACACCCTCACCCCAACCACCACTCCTAGTCCCCTACCCCCTCACCCCAACCAGCACCCATAGCCCCCTACCCCCTCACCCCAACCAGCACCCATAGCCCCCTACCCCCTCACCCCCCCGCTGACTCCGATTCCCAGCTGCTATTCTTGGGTAGAGGAGGAGGGTGGCTACCATGGTGCTCCAGGGGTTAACAGGTTCTGACACATCCCCTTTATCCCTCTAGCCTCTCCACTGGACATGACACCTCATTACAAGCACCTATTTCCACCCATCAAACACCTTCTCTGATGAACTGGCAGCTGCCACTACGGCCAAAGGCACTACAAGAGGATGTGCGTGTACGTTTGTACCAGAGAGAGAGTCATTAACACAGAGAGAAAGTGTTTGTTCATTTTTTAATTTGATTTAACCTTTATTTAACTAGGCAAGTCAGTTAACAATAAATTCTTATAAAACAAAGACGGCCTACACCGGCTAAATCCTAACCCGGACGACTCTGGGCCAATTGTTTGCCACCCTTTGGGACTCCCAATCACGGCCGGTTGTGATACAGCCTGCAATCGAACCATGGTCTGTACTGATTCCTGTAGCACAGAAATCCAGTGCCTTAGACCTCTGGACCACTCGGGGGCCCGAACACAGAGAGAGAGAGAGTCAATAACACAGAGAGAGAGAGAGTCATTCAAACAGAGACAGAGACATTAACACAGAGAGACTACTTATCACAGAGAGAGAGAGAGTCATTAACACAGACAGAGAGAGAGTCATTAACACAGAGAGAGAGTCATTAACACATAGAGAGAGAGACTAATTAACACAAAGAGAGGGTCATTAACACAGACAGAGATAGAGTCATTCAAACAGAGAGAGGTTCATTAACACAGAGAGAGAGTCATTAACACAGAGAGAGTAATTAACACAGAGACAGACTCATTAACAAAGAGAGAGAGTCATTAAAACAGAGAGAGGCTCATTAACACAGAGAGAGTGTCATTAACACAGAGAGAGTCATTAACACAGAGACAGAGTCATTAACAAAGAGAGAGAGTCATTAAAACAGAGAGAGGCTCATTAACACAGAGAGAGTGTCATTAACACAGAGAGAGTCATTAACACAGAGAGATAGAGTCATTCAAATGGAGAAAGAGTCATTAGCACAGAGAGAGACTCATTAACACACAGAGAGAGAGTCATTAACACCTTATTAAGTTCTGGGTTCTATCTTTCAGTCCCCACTGCTAAACATAGAGACCAACATTACAGTAGGTCAACATAGAGACCAACATTACAGCAGGCAAACATAGAGACCAACATTACAGCAGGTAAACATAGAGACCAACATTACAGCAGGCAAACATTACAGTAGACCAACATTACAGTAGGCAAACATAGAAACCAACATTACAGCAGGTAAACATAGAGACCAACATTACAGTAGGCAAACATAGAGACCAACATTACAGCAGGTAAACATAGAGACCAACATTACAGCAGGCAAACATTACAGTAGACCAACATTACAGTAGGCAAACATAGAAACCAACATTACAGCAGGTAAACATAGAGACCAACATTACAGTAGGCAAACATAAAGACCAACATTACAGTAGGTAAACATAGAGACCAACATTACACTAGGTAAACATTACAGTAGACCAATATTACAGTAGGCAAACATAGAGACCAACATTACAGTAGGCAAACATAGAGACCAACATTACACTAGGTAAACATTACAGTAGACCAACATTACAGTAGGCAAACATAGAGACTACCATTACAGCAGGTAAACATAGAGACCAACATTACAGTAGGTAAACATAGAGACCAACATTACAGTAGGTAAACATAGAGACCAACATTTCAGTAGGTAAACATAGAGACCAACATTACAGTAGGTAAACATAGAGACCAACATTACAGTAGATAAACATAGAGACCAACATTACAGTAGGCAAACATAGAGACCAACATTACAGTAGGCAAACATAGAGACCAACATTACAGTAGGTAAACATAGAGACCAACATTACAGTAGGTAAACATTACAGTAGACCAACATTACAGCAGGTAAACATAGAGACCAACATTACAGTAGGCAAACATAGAGACCAACATTACAGCAGGTAAACATAGAGACCAACATTACAGTAGGTAAACATAGAGACCAACATTACAGTAGGTGAACATAGAGACCAGCATTACAGTAGGCAAACATAGATACCAACATTACAGAAGGCAAACAGAGACCAACATTACAGTAGCCAAACATAGAGACCAAGATTACAGTAGGCAAACATAGAGACCAACATTACAGTAGGTAAACATAGAGACCAGCATTACAGTAGGCAAACATAGATACCAACATTACAGAAGGCAAACAGAGACCAACATTACAGTAGGCAAACATAGAGACCAAGATTACAGTAGGCAAACATAGAGACCAACATTACAGTAGGTAAACATAGAGAACAACATTACAGTAGGTAAACATAGAGACCAACATTACAGTAGGCAAACATAGAGACCAACATTACAGTAGGCAAACATAGAGACCAACATTACAGTAGGTAAACATAGAGACCAACATTACAGCAGGTAAACATAGAGACCAACATTACAGTAGGCAAACATAGAGACCAACATTACAGTAGGCTTTACATAGAGACCAACATTACAGTAGGCAAACATAGAGACCAACATTACAGTAGGTAATCATAGAGACCAACATTACAGTAGGCAAACATAGAGAGCCCTATGGGCCTTGGTCAAAAGTAGTGCACTATAAAGGGAACAGCATGTCATTTGGGAGGAAGTTATGACGATGTAACTGTGTGTGTGTATGCCTGTGTGTGTATGCCTGTGTGTGTGTGCGTGTGTGTATGTGTGTGTGTGTGTGTGTGTGTGTGTACACAAACATAACGCTAGTGTGATGCCAGAGATTGCAGACAGACCCTATAGGCCTGATTGGTATGCTGGGGTGTGTGTGTGTGTGTGTGTGTGTGTGCATGCACGTAGGTGTGGCTGTGTACTCCCTATAACTGGCTTCTACAACCAGCTCAGAGCTCATAAGGTGGCACGGGTGCGTCAGTAATACGTCCTTATTGAGCCCCTGAGGGGTGTAGTGTAGTGTAGCAGGGTAGAGGAGGGGCTGAGAGATTACAGAGTAGTGAGAGGAGACACAGACAGACAGACACACAGACAGACAGACAGACAGACAGACAGACAGACAGCTAGGAGAGGACAGAGGAATAGCCACAGACATGTACCAATCTAACCAATCAGACACTCTATTGGTCTGATCTATCTATCCATCCTCCAATCACAATAAAGAATGACGCTTGGTGAGGTGGGGTTCAACCCTGTGAATAATTTGTGTACACAGGTTGTGCAATAATGAAAGGTTCAGAAATAATTGTCTAGCACAGAGCTCCATACATTCCACCTCTGTGACGTTTGTTAGGTTTAAAGAATAAGACACAAGTCCCCCAACAGGATATAGTGGGCATGGATACGGGTTCACTAAACTGAAGAGTGGTGTGACAACAGTACAACTGTATCCTGCTGGAGATATCAGTATTCATGCTGACTCACTGCAAACGGCTCTCTTTCTGTCCCATTGTAGAGGTGTCTAGATATACTCTTTCTTCCTACCTACTTCTCTCTCTCCCCCCTCTCTCCCCCTCTCTCTCTCTCTCTCTCTCTCTCTCCCCTCTCCCTCCCTCCCTCTCTCTCTCTCTCTCTCTCTCTCTCTCTCCCTCCCTCCCCCTCTCTCTCTCTCTCCCTCTCTCCTCTTTCATCTGCAGCCCCTGCGGTGGTGGTGTAAGAATTGAGCCGTCACATCCTAGAGTTCACACAGTGGGTTGGAGAGGGGAAAGAGGGAGAGAGAAGGTCCATTTGATGCCCAGAGAGGCTGCCAACGAGAACAATAGGCAGACTCTCTGTGGCCGTGTCACTCCCCAAGCAGGAGCTCTAGGCAGAACTAATTTATTTTACCCAGTGAGAGACAGGGAGGAAGGGAGTTAGACAGAGAGAGAGAGAGATCACCGTCAAAGAAAGAGGGCGAGAGAGAAAGAAGGATGGAAAGAGATGGCAAAAAAAGATAGATGGAGAGAAAAATAAAGAGATAGAAAGAGAGAGACTTGACAACAGTAGAGTTCTGGGCAAATTCTTCCCTCAGCAATATAACAGTAGAGTTCTGGGCAAATTCTTCCCTCTCAGCAATATAACAGTAGAGTTCTGGGCAAATTCTTCCCTCAGCAATATAACAGTAGAGTTCTGGGCAAATTCTTCCCTCAGCAATATAACAGTAGAGCTCTGGGGGAATTCTTCCCTCAGCAATATAACAGTAGAGTTCTGGGGGAATTCTTCCCTCAGTAATATAACAGTAGAGTTCTGGGGGAATTCTCCCCTCAGCAATATAACAGTAGAGTTCTGGGTAAATTCTTCCCTCTCAGCAATATAACAGTAGAGTTCTGGGCAAATTCTTCCCTCAGCAATATAACAGTAGAGTTCTGGGTAAATTCTTCCCTCAGCAATATAACAGTAGAGTTCTGGGTAAATTCTTCCCTCAGCAATATAACAGTAGAGTTCTGGGGGAATTCTTCCCTCAGTAATATAACAGTAGAGTTCTGGGGGAATTCTTCCCTCAGCAATACAGCATTGCAGGTCCCAATGCCACAATGTTTTGACTCTGTACTAGATTAATTTCTACCACTCACTGACTGAGGCTGTATAATTGATGTATGTGGGACTGAATGACACTTCATTAAATGAATGATACAGTAATAAGTTACACTAATAAGTTACAGTAATACGTTACAGTAATAGTAGCCCCCTTTGGATGTCTTGATGTTGTGTGGACTATATTCTCTGTGCTCCCTCTCCCATTCTCTGTTCTCCCTCTCCCATTCTCTGTGCTCCCTCTCCCATTCTCTGCGCTCCCTCTCCCATTCTCTGCGCTCCCTCTCCCATTCTCTCCCATTCTCTGCGCTCCCTCTCCCATTCTCTGCGCTCCCTCTCCCATTCTCTGTGCTCCCTCTCCCATTCTCTGCGCTCCCTCTCCCATTCTCTGCGCTCCCTCTCCCATTCTCTGTTCTCCCTCTCCCATTCTCTGTGCTCCCTCTCCCATTCTCTGTGCTCCCTCTCCCATTCTCTGTGCTCCCTCTCCCATTCTCTGTGCTCCCTCTCCCATTCTCTGTTCTCCCTCTCCCATTCTCTGTGCTCCCTCTCCCATTCTCTGTGCTCCCTCTCTCATTCTCTGCGCTCCCTCTCCCATTCTCTGTGCTCCCTCTCCCATTCCAATATACATGTTGACCGGGGGTTGAAAGCACAGTTTTCTGTTAGATAATCCGGTTTTCTGAGTGGCCCCAGAGTGGTGCAGCGGTCTAAGACACTGCATCTCAGCGCAAGAGGCTTCACTGCAGTCCCTGGTTCAAATCCAGGCAGCTTCTCACCTGGCTGTGATATGATTTTGTTCTAAATAAGAATTTGTTCTAAACTGACTTGCCTAGTTAAATGAAGGTTCAATTCTGTAGTGGAGGATTACATCAGCAAGGCTGTATTAGCGAACTCCAAATGCCCAAATTCAATTACGACTTTATCCTCTCACCCAGTTCATTGGACGAGGACAAAAAATAGCTTCTGCTGTCAACCGTGTGTGTGTTGTGTGTGTGTGTGTGTGTGTGTGTGGGAGAGGCTGTTATTTACTGAGACATTGGCATCTGAGAGCCACTTATATCTGAGATAAAGGCAAAGCCTCGCTACCTCTCTCCACCTCTCTCCTACCTCTCTCTCTACCTCTCTCTCTACCTCTCTCTACTTACCTCTCACTCTACCTCTCTCCTACCTCTCACTCTACCTCTCTCTCTACCTCTCTCTCTCTACCTCTCCATCCATCTTTCTCCACCTCTCTCTCTACCTCTCTATCCACCTCTCTCTCCTACCCCTCTCTCCTACCTCTCTCTCTCTACTTATCTCTCTCTCATTACTAGATTGATCCTCCACTTTCCTCTCTGTCCTTGTTATGTTCTTCATATTTCTTCTCACCCTGCTCTCCTTTCATGAAACATCCATTCACCACCAGTGAGACAGGATGTGATACCTCTTTTAGTCCTACTGGTCTAAATAATATTCTTAGTAGTGTGTGTGTGTGTGTGTGTGTGTGTTTGTGTGTGTGTGTGTGTGTGTGTGTGTGTGTGTGTGTGTGTGTGTGTGTGTGTGTGTGTGTGTGTGTGTGTGTGGTGTGTGTGCCTGTGTGTGTGTGTGTGTGCCTGTGTGTGTGTGTGCCTGTGTGTGTATGCCTGTGTGTGTGTGCCTGTGTGTGTGTGTGTGTGTGTGTGTATGTGTGTGTGCCTGTGTGTTTGTGCCTGTGTGCCTGTGTGCCTGTGTGTGTGTGTGTGTGTGTGTGTGTGTGTGTGTGTGTGTGTGTGTGTGTGTGTGTGTGTGTGTGTGACACTGAGGTCTTTCATCTCCTCCTCCACGACTCAACCACCACCAAAAGCCTTTTCCCAGGGGTTGACGCCCTCCATGTGTCCCGCACAAGATTACCCATAATCTCATTCACCTCCGGATTACCCATAATCTCATTCACCTCCGGCCGCCCAGTTAAGAGAGGAAACCCTTTATTCATGAAGTGGGAAAAGATGTGTCCAATTCACTTCTGTAGAGCCTCCTGTTGACCTGTCTGGGGGTCAGTTGACAGGTTTATGAGTGTAACCGTGTGTAACTGTACAGTGGTTTAGTGGCTGACCGGAGGCACACTGGATGGAAGCAGAGCAGCGGTGTGAGGCGGTGAGTCGATGGCAAATGGTGGTTAACAATCTGACACTTTAGCTACAGCAGCGCAGCAGGACGTTGGAAAAAAAAAACGAATTAGGTCACAATCTATGGATTTCACATGAGAATACAGATATGCATCTGTTAGTCACAGATACCTTAAAAAAAGGTAAGGTAGGGGCGTGGATCAGAAAACCAGTCAGTATCTGGAGTAACCACCGTCTGAACTCATGCAGGTTGACACGTCTCCTTCACATAGAGTTGATCAGGCTGCTGATTGTGGCCCGTGGAATGTTGTCCCACACCTCTTCAACGACTGTGCGAAGTTGCTGGAACTGGAACACGCTGTCGTACAGGTCGATCATCCCCACAACGCCGTACACGTGGTCTGTGGTTGTGAGCCCGGTTAGACGTACTGCCAAATCCTCTAAAACGACATTGAAGGTGGCTTATGGTAAAGAAATGAACATTCAATTTTCTGGCAATAGCTCTGGCCATTCCTTCAGTCCGCATGCTAATTGCACGCTGCCTCAAAACGTGAGACCTCTATGGTATTGTGTTGAGTGACAAAACTGCACATTCTAGACATGACCTCTGAATGGTTAAGGTAAAGGTTAAGGTTTGGGATAGACTTCATTGCTGGATTCAAACATGCAACCTTTGGCACCAGAGGCAGATGCTTACACCCATCCACCATGCCCTCGCTTAACCGAAACCTACTTGAAGGTAACAGCCCTCACTGTTGCCCCTAGTGGCCGGTTTCCACTTCATCTCCATCGTCCTCAGACATGGATGGACGTGGAATACTGACCCGTATCCCAGGTGACCTGGCTGCACGCCCTGCGAACAGAACCAATACAACATTCGTGTCCCCAATAGAACAGAACACGCGTGTCCTCTAGCTAACTAACACGCCTGATGCAGAGAGCACTGCTGTAAGGTCCATGATGACGTAATGCTAAGAACCTTGATATGAGGAGATCTGTTTTGAAGAGATGTGCTGTGCAGCATTTCACAGCTGTTATTTAACAGAGTACGGTCATGCATCACCTCTCATTGTGTTGTTTGCTAGGCATGGATGCTCCTTGGTAAATATTTAGTCGCTTTAGTTGTTTTTTTTATGTCCACAAACTAAATATGTGAGCTAGATGCGTCCGTGACAGGTCTTATCATTACTGTTCTCTCTGTCTATCAGGGAAAAGCCTGCCTGTCTAACTGTCATCTCATCACCTTCGCCCTCATCATCATCATTATCATCATTACCTCTTTAAATCCTCCCTCACAGAGCTAGGGACTGCTGCTGACAGAGAAACAAACCTACTCCGGCTATCTTCAAATACATGGAGGTCCAGGGTGACTCTATACTGTAAAGACTCTCTCACAGAGCTAGGGACTGCTGCTGACAGAGAAACAATCCTACTCCGGCTATCTTCAAATACATGGAGGTCCAGAGTGACTCTATACTGTAAAGACTCTCTCACAGAGCTAGGGACTGCTGCTGACAGAGAAACAATCCTACTCCGGCTATCTTCAAATACATGGTCCAGAGTGACTCTATACTGTAAAGACTCTCTCACAGAGCTAGGGACTGCTGCTGACAGAGAAACAATCCTACTCCGGCTATCTTCAAATACATGGAGGTCCAGAGTGACTCTATACTGTAAAGACTCTCTTCAAATACATGGTCCAGAGTGACTCTATACTGTAAAGACTCTCTTCAAGTACATGGTCCAGGGTGACTATATACTGTAAAGACTCTCTTCAAATACATGGTCCAGAGTGACTCTATACTGTAAAGACTCTTCAATTACATGAAGGTCCAGAGTGACTCTATACTGTAAAGACTCTCTTCAAATACATGGTCCAGAGTGACTCTATACTGTAAAGACTCTCTTCAAATCCATGAAGGTCCAGAGTGACTCTATACTGTAAAGACTCTCTTCAAATACATGGTCCGGAGTGACTATATACTGTAAAGACTCTCTTCAAGTACCTGAAGGTCCAGGGTGACTCTATACTGTAAAGACTCTCTTCAAGTACAATGGTCCAAAGTGACTCTATACTGTAATAGTCAGACTACTAGCCTGAAGCCGTGTGGATTTGTAACAGTTATAGCTGTGGCTTGGATATTTTGAAACAGAGACCTGTTGAAGTGATTGAGAGCCAGAGCCAGGAAGTGTCATTTCCATCCATCACAGTTGTTAGGATCTGTCTCGGTATTGCACAAGGTATAAAAGCAGTCAATCATACCATACATGCAATACAGAGATAACATTTTGACAAATGCAATCATAAAGTGTGAATACATAACAGAACAAAGTAGGTTATGGATGTTCTAGGAATCATTGCTATTGGGGATGAAGCCTAACTACCATCTCAACTCCCTCTCTAAAGCCTTCCTCACAGAGCTGTGTGGTGCTGCTGACAGGGTAACAAACCTACTCACACTCTCTTCAAATAAACCACAGTCCAACGTGGCCCTATACTGCAGTATTGGAGCTGTGTGTGGCGCTGTGCAGATGCAGCTGTGGCTCTGCTTGGTTGTTCTCAATGCAGTTGGACCTGTTGCTGTAGGATTCCAGGAGTCAGAGAACACCATTGCCACCCAGTCGATAGAAAACCACAGACAAACACAATCATAAAGGTAAGAGCAGATAACCCATACTACAGTACACTCTGAAAACAATGTCCTCATTTCCATTAGAAATACATTTAAGGGTGTCAAACTTGGGCCCACTTCCAGACAGAGACACATAAGTAAACATAGACAGGGTTAGAAAGTAGTGACCCTGATCACTTTGTAATGATTGGATACCTCCTCCAACCCCTCTGTGGCAGGCGCCCAGGTATGCTTCCAATAACTCCTTCTCATTTGAGCAACACGTCTGAAGTCAGCCAGGTTCCTGGTACCACACCTTATCTTTCATGTTCACAGTCACAGCCAACACACCCTCTTTATTCACCTCCCACTCACACTCTCCCTCTCTCCCTCCATCTCTCCCTCTATCCCTCCCTCCTACCATCCCTCTTCCTTTACCTCTACCTAACTCCCTCCCTCCCTACCTCAATCCCTCTTCCTTCACCTCTACCACCCTCCCTCCTTCTCCCCTCCTACCATCCATCTTTCTTCACTTCACCCTCCTTCCCTCCCTCCTACCATCCCTCTTTTTTCACTTCCCCTACCCTCCCCCCCTCTCTCTCCCTCTTTCTTTACTTCTCCCTCTTCCCCTTCCTCTCTCCCAACCTCCATCTATCTTCACCTCCCCCTCCCTCCCTCCCTCCCTCTTTCTTCACCTCTCCCTCCCTCCCCCTCCCTCTCTCCCCCCTGGCCTCGACCATGCGTCTTGACCAGTCACCATCAATTACCAGCTCAACACACACACACACTCTCACATACACCACCACTATTCCGCAGCATTTGCACCCTCATCGCCCCAATCATCTCTCAGCAGGCGGTGGGACGATATCTGCCATCACCGACACAGGTGGGGGGGTCCTTTGTATAACGGAGGGGTTCATGGGGGGAGGAGGGGGAGGAGAAGGGTGAGATGAGGGTTTAATGACTCGTCCCAACCAATTTTCAGCCCATGGCTTCTCTTTGTGGGAAAATTAGGTTTGTAGTTAATGTAGCAGGGAGGGAGGGAAGGGGGAGAGGGGGGTGCTGGTGGCTTTTTCTGATCCTGGGGTGGTGGAAAGGAGGGAGGGAGAGAGAGAGAGCGGAAGAGAGGGATTGCGGAATAAAGGGAGAGAAAAAGAAAGAAAGGGAAGGAGAGACAGTGAGAGGGAGAAAAAGCTAGAGGGAGGGAGGGAGGGAGGGGGAGAGAGAGAGCGAGAGAGAGAGAGGGAGGGAGGGAGGGAGGGAGGGAGGGAGAAAGAGAGAGGGAGGGAGGGAGGGAGGGAGGGAGGGAGGGAGGGAGGGATCCATGCAGAACAGGGGGATGGAGCATATGGTGGAGATCATTAAGGAAGAGGGTTCTACCCCAGCTTCAATATTTATATTAGCATCACACAGCCTTCATCTGAACCAGGACATGTCTGGGGAAATGCTTTAATGCAGGAAGAGTCAGAGAAGATGCCAGTCATCAGTGTGAGATTGAGAGAGAGAGAGAGAACACATACACAAACAAGCACACACACACACACCCACATATAAACATATGCACATATACAAGCACACGTACACAAAAACACTCTCCCTCGTTCTCCCCCCCTCTCCCACCTTACCTCCTTCCCTCCTCCCCCTCCTCTCTCCCTTTATGTTTTTTCATTTGATTCAGCTCCCCCATTGTTCATTGCTGGAATCAATAACCATTTGCCTGTGTGAAGGATGTAAATAGCCCAAATCTGACATTTAGAGGATATAAAACAGCGGGCTCTCAATAGAATCAACACCAATGGGAATCAAATGCACACACCAATCCATAACCTTATTACAAAATCAAATCAAATCAAAGTGTATTTGTCACGTGGACCGAATACAACAGGACTTACAGTAGACCTTACAGTGAAATGCTTATTTACAGGCTCTAACCAATAGTGCAAAAAAGGTATTAGGTGAACAATAGGTAAGTAAGGAAATAAAAACAACAGTAAAAAGACAGGCTATATACAGTAGCGAGGCTATAAAAGTAGTGAGGCTACATACAGACACCGGTTAGTCAGGCTGATTGAGGTAGTATGTACATGTAGATATGGTTAAAGTGATTATGCATATATGATGAACAGAGAGTAGCAGTAGAGTAAAAGAGGGGGTTGGCGGGTGGTGGGACACAATGCAGATAGCCCGGTTAGCCAATGTGCGGGAGCACTGGTTGGTCGGCCCAATTGAGGTAGTATGTACATGAATGTATAGTTAAAGTGACTATGCAGATATGATAAACAGTGAGTAGCAGCAGCGTAAAAAGAGGGGTTGGGGGGGCACACAATCCAAATAGTCTGGGAAGCCATTTGATAACCTGTTCAGGAGTCTTATGGCTTGGGTTAAAAACTGTTGAGATGCCTTTTTGTACTAGACTTGGCACTCCGGTACCGCTTGTTACTAGGGTGGCTGGGGCCTTCCTCTGACACCGCCTGGTATAGAGGTCCTGGATGGCAGGCAGCTTAGCCCCAGTGACGTACTGGGCTGTACGCACTACCCTCTGTAGTGCCTTGCAGTCGGAGGCCGAGCAATTGCCGTACCAGGCAGTGATGCTCTCGATGTTGCAGCTGTAGAACATTTTGAGGAGCTCAGGACCAATGACAAATCATTTTAGTTTCCTCGGGGGGAATAGGCTTTGTCGTGCCCTCTTCACGACTGTCTTGGTGTGTTTGGACCATTCTAGTTTGTTGGTGATGTGGACACCAAGGAACTTGAAGCTCTCAACCTGCTCCACTACAGCCCCGTCGATGAGAATGGGGGCATGCTCGGTCCTCCTTTTCCTGTAGTCCACAATCATCTCCTTAGTCTTGGTTACTTTGAGGGATAGGTTGTTATTCTGGCACCACCCGGCCAGGTCTCTGACCTCCTCCCTATAGACTGTCCCATCGTTATCAGTGATCAGGCCTACAATTGTTGTGTCGTCTGCAATCTTAATGATGGTGTTGGAGTCGTGCCTGGCCATGCGGTCATGGGTGAACAGGGAGTACAGGAGGGGACTGAGCACCCACCACTGGGGGCTCCCGTGTTGAGGATCAGCGTGGCAGATGTGTTGCTACCTACCCTCACCACCTTGGGGCGGCCCGTCAGGAAGTCCAGGATCCAGTTGCACTTAATGATGAGCTTTGAGGGTACTATGGTGTTGAACGCTGAGCTGTAGTCAATGAATAGCATTCTCACATAAGTGTTCCTTTTGTCTAGGTGGGAAAGGGCAGTGTGGAGTGCAATAGAGATTGTATCATCTGTGGATCTGTTTGGGCGGTATGCAAATTGGAGTGGGTCTAGGGTTTTTGGGATAATGGTGTTGATGTGAGCCATTTCCAGCCTTTCAAAGCACTTCATGGCTATGGACGTGAGTGCTATGGGTCTAATTTAGGCAGGTTGACTTTGTGTTCTTGGGCACAGGGACTATGGTGGTCTGCTTGAAACATGTTGGTATTACAGACTCAATCTGGGACATTTTGAAAATGTCAGTGAAGACAACTGCCAGTTGGTCAGCACATGCCCGGAGCACACATTCTGGTAATCCGTCTGGCCCCGCAGCCTTGTGAATAATTACCTGTTTAAAGGTCTTACTCACGTTGGCTACGGAGAGCGTGATCACACAGTCATCTGGAACAGCTGATGCTCTCATGCATGCCTCATTGTTGCTTGCCTCGAAGCGAGCATAGAAGTGATTTAGCTCGTCTGGTAGGCTCGTGTCACTGGGCAGCTCTCGTCTGTGCTTCCCTTTGTAGTCTGTAATAGTTTGCAAGCCCTGTTTACATAAGACAAGCATCAAAGCCGGTGTAGTATGATTCAATCTTAGCCCTGTATTGACACTTTGCTTGTTTAATGATTCGTCGCAGGGCAAAGCAGAATTTCTTGTAAGTTTCCGGGTTAGAGTCCCGCACCTTGAAAGAGGCAGCTCTACCCTTTAACTCAGTGTGAATGTTGCCTGTAATCCATGGCTTCTGGTTGGGGTATGTGTGTACAGTCACTGTGGGGACGACATCCTTGATGCAGAACTGGTAGAACTGACTTAAGTTTCCCTGCATTAAAGTCTCCAGCCACTAGGAGCGCCGCCGCTGGGTGAGTGGTTTCCTGTTTGCTTATTTCCTTATACAGATGACTGAGTGCGGTCATAGTGCCAGCATCCGTCTGTGGTGGTAAATAAACAGCCACGAAAAGTATAGCTGAACACTCTCTAGGCAAGTAGTGTGGCCTGCAATTTACCACAATATACTCTACTTCAGGTGAGCAAAATCTAGACACTTCCTTAGATTTCCTTAGACTACAAACCTGTCCAGCGCCGACAGAGATTGCCGCCTCGCTTCGCGTTCCTAGGAAACTATGCAGTATTTTTTTTTTTTACGTGTTATTTCTTACATTGGTACCCCAGGTAATCTTAGGTTTTATTACATATAGTCGGGAGGAACCACTGGATATAAGAGCAACGTCAACTCACCATCATTACAACCAGGAATACGATTTCCCGAAGCGGATCCTCTGTTTTGCCCACCACCCAGGACAATGGATCGGATCCCAGCCGGCGAACCAAAACAACGACACCGTAAAAGGGGCAGACGAAGCGGTCTTCTGGTCAGGCCCTGGAGACACATCGCGCACCACTCCCTACCATACTACTCACCAATGTCCAGTCTCTTGACAACAAGGTTGATGAAATCCGAGCAAGAGTTGCCTTCCAGAGAGACATCAGAGACTGTAACGTTCTTTGCTTCACGGAAACATGGCTCACTCGAGACACGCTATCGGAGTCGGCACAGCCAGCTGGTTTCTTCACGCATCGCGCCGACAGAAACAAGCATCTTTCTGGTAAGAAGAGGGGCGGGGGGTGGGGGGTATGCCTTATGATTAACGAGACGTGGTGCGATCATAACATCATACAGGAACTCAAGTCCTTCTTTTCACCTGACTTAGAATTCATCACAATCAAATGTCGACCGCATTATCTACCAAGAGAATTCTCTTTGATTATAATCACAGCCGCATATATTCCCCCCCAAGCAGACACATCGTTGGCCCTGAACAAACGTTATTTGACTCGATGTAAACTGGAAACCACATATCCTGAGGCTGCATTCATTGCAGCTGGGGATTTTAACAAGGCTAATCTGAAAGCAAGACTCCCTAAATTCTATCAGCATATCGATTGTGCTACCAGGGCTGGTAAAACCCTGGATCATTGTTATTCTAACTTCTGCAACGCATATAAGGCCCTCCTCCGCCCTCCTTTCGGAAAAGCTGACCACGACCCCATTTTGTTGCTCCCTGCCTATAGACAGAGACCAAAACAGGAAGCTCCCGCGCTCAGGTCTGTTCAACGCTGGTTCGACCAATCTGATTCCACGCTTCAAGATTGCTTCAATATGTTATATTCCACATTGCATCAAACAACAACATTGATGAATACGCTGATTCGGTGAGCGAGTTTATTAGCAAGTGCATCTGCGATGTCGTAGCCACAGCAACTATTAAAACATTCCCAAACCAGAAACCGTGGATAGATGGCAGCATTTGCGCGAAACTGAAAGCGCGAACCACTGCTTTTAACCAGGGCAAGGTGACCGGAAACATGACCGAATACAAACAGTGAAGCTATTCCTTCCGCAAGGCAATCAAACAAGCTAAGCGTCAGTATAGAGACATAGTAGAGTCGCAATTCAACAGCTCAGACACAAGAGGTATGTGGCAGGGTCTACAGTCAATCACGAATTACAAGAAGAAAACCAGCCCTGTCGCAGACCAGGATGTCTTGCTCCCAGACAGACTAAACAACTTCTTTGCTCGCTTTGAGGACAATACAGTGCCACTGACACGGCCCGCGACCAAAACCTGCGGACTCTCCTTCACTGCAGCCGACCTAAGTAAAACATTTAAACGTGTTAACCCTCGCAAGGCTGCAGGCCCAGACGCCATCCCAAGCCGCGTCCTCAGAGCATGCGCAGACCAGCTGGCTGGTGTGTTTACGGACATATTCAATCAATCTTTATCCCAGTCTGCTGTTCCCACATGCTTCAAGAGGGCCACCAGTGTTCCTGTTCCCAAGAAAGCTAAGGTAACTGAGCTAAATGACTACCGCCCGGTAGCACTCACTTCCGTCATCATGAAGTGCTTTGAGAGACTAGTCAAGGACCATATCACCTCCACCCTACCTGACACCCTAGACCCACTCCAAATTGCTTACTTCCCCAATAGGTCCACAGACGACGCAACCGCAACCACACTGCACACTGCCCTAACCCATCTGGACAAGAGGAATTTAACATCATAGTACCCTCCAAACTCGTCATCAAGCTCGAGACCCTGGGTCTCGACCCCGCCCTGTGCAACTGGGTCCTGGACTTCCTGATGGGCCGCCCCCAGGTGGTGAGGGTAGGTAACAACATCTCCACCCCGCTGATCCTCAACACTGGGTCCCCACAAGGGTGCGTTCTGAGCACTCCTGTACTCTGAGCACTCCTGTACAGATTACCAACAGTGACGAGACGGCCTACAGGGAGGAGGTGAGGGCGCTCGGAGTGTGGTGTCAGGAAAATAGCCTCACACTCAATGCCTACAAAACAAAGGAGATGATTATGGACTTCAGAAAACAGCAGAGGGAGCACCCCCCTAACCACATCGGTGGGACAGCAGTGGAGAGGGTAGTAAGTTTTAAGTTCCCCGGCGTACACATCACGGACAAACTGAATTGGTTTCCCACACAGACAGCGTGGTCAAGAAGGCGCAGCAGCGCCTCTTCAACCTCAGGCTGAAGAAGTTCAGATTGTCACCAAAAGCACTTACAAACTTTTACAGATGCACAATCGAGAGCATCCTGTCGGGCTGTTTCACCGCCTGGTACGGCAACTGCTCCGCCCACAACCGCAAGGCTCTCCAGAGGGTAGTGAGGTCTGTACAACGCATCACTGGGGGCAAACTACCTGCCCTCCAGGACACCTACACCACCCGATGTCACAGGAAGGCCATAAAGATCATCAAGGACAACAACCACCCGAGCCTCTGCCTGTTCACCCCGCTATCATCCAGAAGGCGAGGTCAGTACAGGTGCATCAAAGCAGGGACCGAGAGACTGAAAAACAGCTTCTATCTCAAGGCCATCAGAGTTTGCAGTATAACAGCCAATGAGAAGACCAGTGAGGAGTATGGCAGTATAACAGCCAATGAGAAGACCAGTGAGGAGTATGGCAGTATAACAGCCAATGAGAAGACCAGTGAGGAGTATGGCAGTATAACAGCCAATGAGAAGACCAGTGGGGAGTATGGCAGTATAACAGCCAATGAGAAGACCAGTGGGGAGTTTGGCAGTTTGTGTGTTGTTAGTGTTTATTTTCTCTGTGTTGGTCGCATCTGTCTATGAATGTGTGTTGTAAACGATTATGTGTAGGATTCTGTGTGCATGATTTTGTTAAGGTGTATCTCAGAGTGCATGTGCATTCTGTGTGTGTGTGTGTGTGTGTGTGTGTGCACGCGCACACATGTGTATGGGAGAGTGTTTGGGTATCCCTGCAGAGCCATGCCAGTATGGGATCCAGCCTGGTAGTGATGATGGTGCTACTATTGGTCCTGTGCCCCTCCCCTGGTCTGACCCTGGTAGTGATGATGGTGCTACTATTGGTCCTGTGCCCCTCCCCTGGTCTGACCCTGGTAGTGATGATGGTGCTACTATAGGTCCTGTGCCCCTCCCCTGGTCTGACCCTGGTAGTGATGATGGTGCTACTATAGGCCCTGTGCCCCTCCCCTGGTCTGACCCTGGTAGTGATGATGGTGCTACTATAGGTCCTGTGCCCCTCCCCTGGTCTGACCCTGGTAGTGATGATGGTGCTACTATAGGTCCTGTGCCCCTCCCCTGGTCTGATCCTGGTAGTGATGATGGTGCTACTGTTGGTCCTCTGCTCCCCCCTCCCCAATCTGACCCAGGCCTACAGCTCCACTAACGCCAGCTGACAGGGCCAGGCCTCGGACCCCTCAGCCCTTTCCTCCACACGCTATGGTCCCCAACCGTCCCCCACAGGCCCTCAGTGTGGCACCGTGACCCGGCTACAGCGCCTCCCTGGGGGGGATAGGATGGAGGCTCTAACCCTTGTCAGACTACCATGACCCACTATGATTCACCACATGCACACATATCCTGGTCACAGCCCCCAAGAACCTGAGGCCCTTGTTGAGGTCACCAACATCATGAACTTTACCCAGTACCACAACATTTTAGCCAGAAACCTGGCTGCCTCTGCTAGGAGGCTGAAACATGGCCGCAAGTGGATCTTCAAGACAATAAACCCAAGAACATGTAAAAAATACACTCATAAATGGTTAATTGTCCACAAAATCTGGAAGAATTGTGTATGTGGTCTCCAACTCATAAAGCATCTGAGGAAAAGGCTCAGTGACATTATCCTCGCAAGGTGAGTTATTCAAAGATATTGAAAATAGGGCTGTCAATCATTTCAAACACTACAGAAAGAAAATATATTTTTATAATATAATTCTATTAGTATAAAATAATATAATATATTTTTTACCGCATACAGTATAGCTCAGTATGTTTTACATTTATTTTATACAGTCATTTTTACACTATATATACAAAAGTATGTGGACACCCCTTCAAATTAGTGGTTTCAGCTAATTCAGCCACACCCATTGCTGACAGGTGTATAAAATCAAGCACACAGCCATGCACATAGCGAGGTCCATACGGAAATGTTCTGTTGAGATCGGTGTGGAAGAGCTTTCCTGGTCTGCACAGAGCCTTGACCTCAACCCCAAAGAACACCTTTGGGATGAATTGGAATCCCAAGTGCGAGCCAGGCCTAATTCCCCAACATCAGTGCCCGACCTCACTAATGCTCTTGTGGTTGAATAGAATCATATCCTCACAACAATGTTCCAACATCTAGTGGAAAGCCTTCCCAGAAGAGTGGAGGCTGTTATAGCAGCAAAGGTGGGACCAACTCCATATTAATGCCCATGATTTTGGAATGAGATGTTCAACAAGCAGGTGTTGGTCATGTAGTGTATCAAGGGTGTCAATCATTTCGGACCCCACTGTACATACACAGTGCCTTCTGGAAGTATTCAGACCCCTTGACTTTTTCCACATGTTGTTAGGTTACAGCCTTATTCTAAAATGTATTCAATAGTTTTTCTCCCTCAACAATCTACAAACAATAACCCATAATGACAAAGCAAAAACAGGTTTGTAAAACTTAATTATCACATTTACATAAGTATTCAGATCCTTTACTAAGTACTTTGTAGAAGCACCTTTGACAGCGATTACAGCCTCAAGTCTTATTGGTTATGACACTACAAGCTTGTCACACCTGTATTTGGGGAGTTTCTCCCATTCTTCTCTGCAGATCCTCTCAAGCTCTGTCACGTTCGATGGGGAGCATTGCTGCACAGCTATTTTCAGGTTTCTTCAGAAATGTTAGCTGGAGTTGAAGTCCGGGCTCTGGCTGGGCCACTCAAGGACATTCAGAGACTTGTCCTGAAGCCACTCCTGCGCTGTCTTGGCTGTGTGCTTAGGGTCGTTATCCTGTTGGAAGGTGAACCTTTGCCCCAGTCTGAGGTCCTGGGTGCTTTGGATCAGGTTTTCATCAAGGATCTCTCTGTACTTTGCTCCGTTCAGCTTTGCCTCGATCCTGACTAGTCTCTTAGTCCCAGCCGCTGAAAAACATCCCCACAGCATGATGCTGCCACCACTATGCTTCACTGTAGTGATGGTGCCAGGTGTCCTCCAGACGTGACGCTTGTCATTCAGGCCAAAGTGTTCAATCTTGGTTTCATCAGACCAAAGAATCTTGTTTCTCATGGTCTTAGAGTCTTTAGGTGCCTTTTGGCAAACTCCAAGCGGGCTGTCATGTACCTTTTACTGAGGAGTGGCTGCCGTCTGACCGCTCTACCATAAAGTCCTGATTGGTGGAGTGCTGCAGAGATGGTTGTCCTTCTGGAAGGTTCTCTCATCTCCACCCAGGAACTCTACAGCTCTGTCACCTCCCTGGCTGTTCAGTTTGGCCGGGCGGTTAGCTCGGAAAAGTCTTGGTGGTTCCAAACTTCTTCCATTTAACAATGATGGAGGTCACTGTGTTCTTGGGGAAATTGTCTGTTACCCTTCCCCAGATCTGTGCCTCGATACAATCCTGTCTCGGAGCTCTATGGACAATTCCTTCAACCTCATGGCTTTGTTTTTGCTCTGACGTGCACTGTCAACTGTGGGACCTTATATAGACAGGTGTGTGCCTTTCCAAGTCATGTCCAATCAATTGAATTTACCACTGGAGGACTCCAATCAAGTTGTAGAAACATCTGAAGGATGATCAATGGAAACAGGATGCACCTGAGCTCAACTTTGAGTCTCATAGCAAAGGGTCTGAAAACTTATGTAAATAAGTTATTTCTGTTTTTTAAATTTTCATACATTTACAAATATTTCTAAAAACCTGTTTGTGCTTTGTGATTATGGGGCATTGTGTGTAGATTGCTGAGGATTTGTATTTATTTAATCCATTTTAGAATAAGGCTGTTACGTTAAACTTTGGGGTCTGAATACTTTGCGAAGGCACTGTGCGTCAATCTGCATCAATCAAATGAAACATTGCTTTGAATCCCAATGAGAGTCTGCTGAAGAAGTGGAAAAAAGGATAAAGAGTTTTTAGTGGAAGGGTTGAGCTTTGATCAGCTGTGTGCCCATCCATTCAACACAGCAGCTTAGAGGGAATAGAGGGAGGGAGGGAAGGAGGGATGGAGGGGGGGGGGGGAAGGAGGGGATGGAGGGGGGGCAGGGAGGGGAGGGAGGGAGGGAGGGAGGGAGTATGACAGAAAGCAATAAAGTAAGAAAGAAAGAAAGAGGCTGTGTGTGTGTGTGTGTATGTGTGTGTGTGCGTGTGCGTGTGCGTGTGTGTGTGTGTGTGTATATACGTATACTATACATTGTGTTGTGTGTTTCTCCATCCGTGTCTGTACTCACTGCTCTCACTATTAAATCAACCAGCATATTTGAATCCCAACAGGATCAGTGCTCTTGTGTTTGTGAGTCAGCACACCCCCTGTTGTTAATCTGTCTCTCTATCATCTCTGTTCCTCCATGTCCATTATGAAGTCCACTGTGTCCACTCTGTCCTGCTACCAGCAGACCAACCTTGACCCCTGTTGTTAATCCTTAATGAAGTCCACTGTGTCCACTCTGTCCCGGTACCAGCAGACCAACCTTGACCCCTGTTGTTAATCCTTTATGAAGTCCACTGTGTCCACTCTGTCCCGGTACCAGCAGACCAACCTTGACCCCTGTTGTTAATCCTTTATGAAGTCCACTGTGTCCACTCTGTCCCGGTACCAGCAGACCAACCTTGACCCCCTGTTGTTAATCCATTATGAAGTCCACTGTGTCCACTCTGTCCCGGTACCAGCAGGCCAACCTTGACCTTTCTGCCTGGCCGCCGCTGGCCGCCACACCATCCATAATTATGAAATGAAATGAATTAGCGTCTGGCGGTGATGGCAGCATCCTAACAGAGTAATGGTTATTGAGCGCTGGGTAATATTGAACTCAATGGTTTGTGAGTAATGCTTCCATCAGGAAAGGCCTTCGCCTCCTCCTCCTCCAAGGGCATGTCCCAATCCACACCCTATTTCCTATGTAGTGCACTAGGGCTCATTTGGTCTAAAGTAGTAACCTATGTAGGGAATAGGGTGCCATTTAAAGCCAGCGACATTAAAGAGCGGACCCCCGTGATGTAGCTGTGTCCTGCTGTATACTGACAAGAGGTGTGTGTGTGTGTGTGTGTGTGTGTGTGTGTGTGTGTGTGTGTGTGTGTGTGTTAGAACCGGCTGAGCTAAACCACAGTAGACAGGGAGTTGCCTCTTGGAAAACGAAATAAATATTAGGATAAAAATGATTTGTTCTCACAATGTTACACTATATTCCCCCAGCGAGCGCACAACGTTCTGAGAACCATGTGTTTCTTAGAGCTTGGTGTGAGAGGGGTTGTCCTGTGATTATTTTGCATACAATCTTCCCACAACTTTCTGGGAATGTTGCTGGATAGTTGCTTGGCTTTGGAACATTCTCAGCACATTTAAGGAACCTGACCAAAAAATCTTTGTTTTCTTGGTATTTCAATAATTTAACAGAACATTTGCTTGAAGTTCAAACATGGTAACATTTAAAAAAAAAAATGTTTTAAATGTTCTAGGAATGTTCTCCAACTGGTTTGACAATGGAAATGTTATCAAATAGTTCAGAGAACGTTACGAAACATTCTTATGTGGGTATTTCAGTACTTCAGCGTAACGTTTCCTACAGGTTTACTCATGGTTCTATTTAAAGTCATGTTGTCAAATTGTTCTGAGAAAGTTGAGAAAACATTCCATTAAAACCCCAAGAAATCTCAGAGAACAAATACATTCCTTTCTCAGCCTCAACAAAACGCTCTCTATGCTCTATCTTGTGTGTTCAGGTGTGTTGGCCACGCCCACTAATTGGACACACCTGATCTTAATGAGTGCTTGTTTCTTTTGAAAATGGGGTCAAATTAACTCCAATTAACATCTTTCTATGCGTGATTTTTTGTCGTTGTTGAATGCTAGCTCCATCCTGGTAGCACAGTGGACTAATTCCACGATAGAGAACAGAAGCTCATAGGTTGGAATCACACTGATGCTATGTCACAATAAAAAATAAAATGTGTGTTTGCATGAATAATGCCTCAGGAAATGAATGTCCATGTGTCATATCTGTCCTGGGAGTAAAAAATACCTCTGATGTCATACAAGCAAGCCAAACACCCATATATGCACTTCACATTTCCATATGATAAAACTCATGTTGTGCCAATGTTTATGATCATTATGTTGGATACAGTTACCAGATGACATGACGTCATACCCTGGGTTGTTCTGAACAGAATGAGCCTGGTTGATGTACAGTTACCAGATGACATGAAGTCATGCCCTGGGTTGTTCTGAGGTGAACATTAGCCTGATTGATGTAGAGTTACCAGATGACATGGTGTCATACCCTGGGTAGTTCTGTGGTGAACATTAGCCGCGGCACACGCACCTGAATGCCCTCATGACTCCTTTCTATGAGCACTAGAATTATGATCCATTTCCCTGAATTGCAACGTGAAAGCCTGAAACTGTAAGATCGTATTTTATCATTTAGCTAGTCATGTTGGCAGTAGAACAAGCTTTCAAATGATGCCCATCTGACCCAGATTGTGATTTATAATGGACTGTTTTTGGAATGTGTAAACAACAGTAATTGTGTAAAGGAGGAGATGCAGGGTTGTGTTCCAAACAAAACAACTACAAGTGTGCTTCCTCTAGTTCCTCAGCAGCACAGCTAGGACAGCTCAAAAACAACTACAAGAGTACTTCCTCTAGTTCTTCAACAGCACAGCTAGGACAGCTCAAAAACAACTACAAGAGTACTTCCTCTAGTTCTTCAACAGCACAGCTAGGACAGCTCAAAAACAACTACAAGAGTACTTCCTCTAGTTCTTCAACAGCACAGCTAGGACAGCTCAAAAACAACTACAAGAGTACTTCCTCTAGTTCTTCAACAGCACAGCTAGGACAGCTCAAAAACAACTACAAGAGTACTTCCTCTAGTTCTTCAACAGCACAGCTAGGACAGCTCAAAAACAACTACAAGAGTACTTCCTCTAGTTCTTCAACAGCACAGCTAGGACAGCTCAAAAACAACTACAAGAGTACTTCCTCTAGTTCTTCAACAGCACAGCTAGGACAGCTCAAAAACATCTTACAGTTGAAGACTCATCTTTGAGTCATAAAAGTGCCTTGAATCCCTTTGGAGAGGTGTAAAGGGTAAACGAGGGTAAAGGGTTAATAAAACCTCTAAATGACCTATCATTTCCATTCTCATTGCAACCCAAAAATAAACCTTCTCAGAACAGGTGACATATTCACTTCTGTTCTCCCAACGTTCAAAAAAGGTTTAGCGGCGCAGCGGACTAAGGCACTGCATCAAAGTGCTAGAGGCGTCACTACAGACCTGGGTTCGATCCCAGGCTGTGTCACAACCGTCCGTGACTGGGAGTCCCATAGGGTGGTGCACAATTGGCCAAGTGTCATCTGGGTTAGGGGAGGGTTTGGACAGGGGGACTTTACTTGGCTCATCGTGCTCTTGTGGTGGGCCGGGTACATGCAGGCTGACGTTGGTCATCAGTTGAATGATGTTTGGGGTGGCAGGGTAGCCTAGTGGTTAGAGAGTTGGACTAGTAACCGGAGGGTTGCAAGTTCAAACCCCTGAGCTGACAAGGTACAAATCTGTCGTTCTGCCCCTGAACAGGACGTTCCTAGGCTGTCATTGAAATTAAGAATTTGTTCTTAACTGACTTGCCTAGATAAGTAAAATAAAAATGTTTCCTCTGAAACATTCAGGCGGGTGTAAAAAACTCGACGTTTGCTTCTCCCAAGCCCATTGGGGAGTTGCAGCGATGAGACAAGATCACAATTGGATATCACAAGAAAATTATAATTAAAAAAGATAAATATGGTTGATTGTTCTGTTCCCACATTCAATGTGAAACCAGAAACATAAATTCCTACAACTTCCAAGGAACCAAGTGTGTTAGCTGGGAACCCTGTACCCCAGACAAGAAAATAAACATCTCTACCAGTTACTACAATGGTGGCACACAGACATCTCTCACCCACAGAATCTCTATTCTCTCCTTCTCTCCTTCTCTCCTTCTCTCCCTCTCTCCTCTCCTTCTTTCCCTCTCTCCTTTTGGGCTGAGTCTCTGAAATGCTTCCCAAGCCACAGAAAGCCTGCACCCCAAATGGCACCGTATTCCCTACAGTATATAGTGCACTACTTTTGACCAGGCCCCATAAGGCTCTATGTAGGATGCAGCAAGAGAAGAACATACTGAAATACATATATCCATTGACTATGCAAATCCATCGCAAACTAAAGGGAAACATCAATTTACGATGAGAAGAGAGGGTAGAGAAACTTGGGGAAGATAAAACAAATATCACAAGTTGAAATTCCTCTTGAAGTTGTACCAGACAACTCTGAGAGTGTTGTGGTGGTGTCTGGCCTACTGCTAGCTCTCCAGACTAAACATCCCTCTAGCCTTCATGACAGAGTTTCACATCCTGTCTCACTCCTTCATATCTGTCTACATTTCATCAATAATGAGAGAGGGAGCCAGAGGTTCATATCCTGTCTCACTCCTTCATGTCTGTCTACATTTCATCAATAAGGAGAGAGGGAGACAGAGGTTCACATCCTGTCTCACTCCTTCATATCTGTCTACATTTCATCAATAAGGAGAGAGGGAGACAGAGGTTCACATCCTGTCTCACTCCTTCATGTCTGTCTACATTTCATCAATAAGGAGAGAGGGAGACAGAGGTTCACATCCTGTCTCACTCCTTCATATCTGTCTACATTTCATCAATAAGGAGAGAGGGAGACAGAGGTTCACATCCTGTCTCACTCCTTCATGTCTGTCTACATTTCATCAATAATGAGAGAGGGAGACAGAGGTTCACATCCTGTCTCACTCCTTCATATCTGTCTACATTTCATCAATAAGGAGAGAGGGAGACAGAGGTTCACATCCTGTCTCACTCCTTCATGTCTGTCTACATTTCATCAATAATGAGAGAGGGAGACAGAGGTTCACATCCTGTCTCACTCCTTCATATCTGTCTACATTTCATCAATAAGGAGAGAGGGAGACAGAGGTTCACATCCTGTCTCACTCCTTCATATCTGTCTACATTTCATCAATAAGGAGAGAGGGAGACAGAGGTTCACATCCTGTCTCACTCCTTCATGTCTGTCTACATTTCATCAACAAGGAGAGAGGGAGACAGAGGTTCACATCCTGTCTCCCTACTTCATATCTGTCTACATTTCATCAATAATGAGAGAGGGAGACAGAGGTTCAAAGACTTCCTCCTTTCTTTCTTTCTTTCTTTCTTTCTTTCTTTCTTTCTTTCTTTCTTTCTTTCTTTCTTTCTTTCTTTCTTTCTTTCTTCCCTCCCACCGTACATCCTCCTCCAGCCTCCTTCTCTATCGGAGTGTCTGACATGACAGCACAGTGGGAAAGATGGATGTTTAGTGTTGCTTATGGTGGGTTGTCCTAGATACAGAGGCTGACACGGTGGCTTGAGGTACTGTCTGGAGAAGTGGGGGTGACAAGAGGGGGGAGGAGAGGGGAGGAGGTGGAGAGGAGGGAGGAGGTGGAGAGGAGGGAGTAGATGGAGAGAAGGGAGGAGGTGGAGAAGAGGGAGAAGGTGGAGAGGAGGGAGAAGAGGGGGTGCTTGTTCCCATCCGAGCTGACACCGCTGACAGATGACTGTGTGTGTGTGTGTGTGTGTGTGTGTGTGTGTACACTTCAGGGGGAATACGTAAGTAAGATGGGGAATGAAAGATAGATAGTGTCCCATGTGGAAAGGAGGAGGAGGAGCAGAAGGAGGAGGGGAAGATGGATGAGAGAGGGATGGAGAGTATGAAAGGAGTTTAGGAGCCGTGTGACGTTGCTTAATGGGAGGAGAAGGAGGTGGAGACGTAGGAAGACGAAGGGAGAGGGGGCAGAAGTAGGAGGAGAGGGAGCGAGGAGAGGGCAGTGGGGAGTTTAGAGGGAGGGAGGAGAGAGGGCTGTGGGGATTTGAGAGGGAGTAGGGGAGGAGAGGGCAGTTGAGAGATTAGAGGGAGTAGGGGAGGAGAGGGCAGTGGGGAGATTAGAGGGAGTAGGGGAGGAGAGAGCAGTTGAGAGATTAGAGGGAGTAAGGGAGGAGAGGGCAGTGGGGAGATTAGAGGGAGTTGGAGGAGAGGGCAGTGGGGAGATTAGAGGAACTAGGGGAGGAGAGGGCAGTGGGGAGATTAGAGGAACTAGGGGAGGAGAGGGCAGTGGGGAGATTACAGGAACTAGGGGAGGAGAGGGCAGTGGGGAGATTACAGGAACTAGGGGAGGAGAGGGCAGTGGGGAGATTAGAGGAACTAGGGGAGGAGAGGGCAGTGGGGAGATTACAGGGAGTAGGGGAGGAGAGGGCAGTGGGGAGATTAGATGGAGTAGGGGAGGAGAGGGCAGTGGGGAGATTAGAGAGAAGTGGAGGAGAGGAAGTGTGATTGTGTGTGATTGTGTGTCTCTGTACAGACTTGAGTGTGTCCTCCCTACAGTTAATATTCAGGGTGGTGCTGGTGGAATTTGCAGATCTACGTCATGTGCCCTCCTCTGTGGCTCAGCTGTCTGCATACCCACAGAGGAGAGAATATGATAGGAGAGGAGAGAGTAGAGAGGATATGATAGGAGAGGAGAGAGTAGAGAGGATATGATAGGAGAGGAGAGAATAGAGATGGTAGGAAAGGAGAGGATAAGAGAGTGTCGATGGTCCTTGGTATAGAACCATCATGTTGTTTAGCTCCTTGGTATAGAACCATCATGTTGTTTAGCTCCTTGGTATAGAACCATCATGTTGTTTAGCTCCTTGGTATAGAACCATCATGTTGTTTGGTCCCTTGGTATAGAACCATCATGTTGTTTAGCTCCTTGGTATAGAACCATCATGTTGTTTAGCTCCTTGGTATAGAACCATCATGTTGTTTATCTCCTTGGTATAGAACCATCATGTTGTTTAGTTCCTTGGTATAGAACCATCATGCTGTTTAGCTCCTTGGTATAGAACCATCATGTTGTTTAGCTCCTTGGTATAAAACCATCATGTTGTTTGGCTCCTTGGTATAGAACCATCATGTTGTTTAGCTCCTTGGTATAGAACCATCATGTTGTTTGGTCCCTTGGTATAGAACCATCATGTTGTTTAGCTCCTTGGTATAGAACTATCATGTTGTTTGGTCCCTTGGTATAGAACCATCATGTTGTTTAGCTCCTTGGTATAGAACCATCATGTTGTTTGGTCCCTTGGTATAGAACCATCATGTTGTTTGGTCCCTTGGTATAGAACCATCATGTTGTTTAGCTCCTTGGTATAGAACTATCATGTTGTTTGGTCCCTTGGTATAGAACCATCATGTTGTTTAGCTCCTTGGTATAGAACCATCATGTTGTTTATCTCCTTGGTATAGAACCATCATGTTGTTTAGTTCCTTGGTATAGAACCATCATGCTGTTTAGCTCCTTGGTATAGAACCATCATGTTGTTGGGTCCCTTGGAATAGAACTTCTGTCTATTTCTCATCACTCTCCTCCTGCGTTTCAATCAGCTCATCAACTCATCTCTACCTCTTCCATCTATCTCCTCTTTCTATCTCTCTCACAGTGATGTAATAAGAGGAAAGCACATGGTTATGACCTCATAGTGATGTTATAAGAGGAAAGCACGTGGTTATGACTTTACAGTGATGTAATAAGAGGAAAGCACATGGTTATGACCTCACAGTGATGTAATAAGAGGACAGCACATGGTTATGACCTCACAGTGATGTAATAAGAGGAAAGCACATGGTTATGACCTCACAGTGATGTAATAAGAGGAAAGCACATGGTTGTGACCTCACATTGATGTAATAAGAGGAGAGCACATGGTTATGACTTTACAGTGATGTAATAAGAGGAAAGCACATGGTTATGACCTCACAGTGATGTAATAAGATGACAGCACATGGTTATGACCTCACAGTGATGTAATAAGAGGACAGCACATGGTTATGACCTTACAGTGATGTAATAAGAGGAAAGCACATGGTTATGACCTTACAGTGATGTAATAAGAGGACAGCACATGGTTATGACCTCACAGTGATGTAATAAGAGGAAAGCACATGGTTATGACCTCACAGTGATGTAATAAGAGGAAAGCACATGGTCATGACCTCATAGTGATGTTGTAAGAGGAAAGCACATGGTTATGACCTTACAGTGATGTAATAAGAGGAAAGCACATGGTTATGACCTCACAGTGATGTAATAAGAGGAAAGCACATGGTTATGACCTCACAGTGATGTAATAAGAGGAAAGCACATGGTTATGACCTCACAGTGATGTAATAAGAGGAAAGCACATGGTTATGTCCTTACAGTGATGTAATAAGAGGACAGCACATGGTTATGACCTCACAGTGATGTAATAAGAGGAAAGCACATGGTTATGACCTCACAGTGAAAGGAAAAAGGAAAAACCCCATGTGATGTTTAAGTCCTGGACTAGTAGCTTTAATGGAGACTATTTATCTGGAAAAAAAAGCATGAAGATTCATCTGGAACTGGGGAAATGGCCCATGTTGTCTACATCTGATTCTCTCTCTCTCTCTCTCTCTCTCTCTCTCTCTCTCTCTCTCTCTCTCTCTCTCTCTCTCTCTCTCTCTCTCTCTCTCTCTCTCTCTCTCTCTCTCTCTCTCTCTCTCTCTCTCTCTCTCTCTCTCTCTCTCTCTCTCTCTCTCTCTCTCTCTCTCTCTCTCTCTCTCTCTCTCTCTCTCTCTCTCTCTCTCTCTCTCTCTCTCTCTCTCTCAATTCAAATGGCTTTATTGGCATTGGAAACACGTTTACATTTCAAAAGCAAGTTAAATATTTTAACAAAAGTGAGAAAATATATATATATTTTTCCAGTAAATATTACACTTACAAAAGTTCAAAGGTAATAGAGATATATAATATAATATTTCAAATGTCATATTATGGCTTTATACAGTGCTGTTACTATGTACAAAAGGGAAAATAAATAAACATAAATATGGGTTGTATTTATAATGGTGTTTGTTCTTCACTGGTTGCCCTTTTCTTGTGGCAACAGGTTACAAATATTGCTGCTGTGATGGCACACTGTGGTATTTCACCCAATAGATATGAGAGTTTATCAAAAGCAAGGCTATGCTCACTGAGTCTGTACATAGTCAAGGCTTTCCTTAAGTTTGCATCAGTCACAGTGGTCATGTATTCTGCCACTGTGTACTCTCTGTTTAGGGCCAAATAGCATTCTAGTTTACTCTGTTTTTTTGATAAATTCTTTGCAATGTGTCTAGAAATTATCTTTTTGTTTTCTCATGATTTGGCAGGGTCTAATTGTGTTGCTGTCCTGGGGCTCTGTGGAGTGTGTTTGTGTTTGCGAACAGAGCCCCAGGACCAGCTTGCTTAGGGGACTCTTCTCCAGGTTCATCTCTCTGTAGGTGATGGCTTTGTTATGGAAGGTTTGGGAATAGCTCTCTCTCTCTCTCTCTCTCTCTCTCTCTCTCTCTCTCTCTCTCTCTCTCTCTCTCTCTCTCTCTCTCTCTCTCTCTCTCTCTCTCTCTCTCTCTCTCTCTCTCTCTCTCTCTCTCTCTCTCTCTCTCTCTCTCTCTCTCTCTCTCTCTCTCTCTCTCTCTCTCTCTCTCTCTCTCTCTCTCTCTCTCTCTCTCTCTCTCTCTCTCTCTCTCTCTCTCTCTCTCTCTCTCTCTCTCTCTCTCTCTCTCTCTCTCTCTCTCTCTCTCTCTCTCTCTCTCTCTCTCTCTCTCTCTCTCTCTCTCTCTCTCTCTCTCTCTCTCTCTCTCTCTCTCTCTCTCTCAGGTTAGGGGACTTACCATCATAGGGTTCATTAGCTAGAGATCCAGACGCACACACACACACAATGCTATTGAAACAGGCTGAATGCTGTGCTGTGTGTTTGACTGACAGGGGCTCCCCAGTCCTTTACCTGGCTAGAGCCTAATGAAGAGACAGAGTAGGAAGGAGAACGATTGCAGGGAGATTCATTAACTTTATGATTTACCCAAATGACAGGACTGAAGTCTGTAGGTGAAGAGAGGAATCTGAATCTCACAGTCAGAACTAGGAGTATTATTGCTTGGCTGGAACTAAAGCCTGCATCACTCACAGCTCTCCACGACCAGGTTGGGTGACCACACTCTAACTCTTACCCTCTAACACAAATGACATCTTCACTGCAAATTACATTTATCTAAAGCAACCTCTCCCGAACTCACCTATACATTAAACTCCCCAGTCCTTTACCTGATAGTTAACTCACTACACTAAACTCCCCAGTCCTTTACCTGATAGTTAACTCACTACACTAAACTCCCCAGTCCTTTACCTGATAGCAACTCACTACACTAAACTCCCCAGTCCTTTACCTGATAGTAAACGCACTACACTAAACTCCACAGTCCTTTACCTGATAGTTAACTCACTACACTAAACTCCCCAGTCCTTTACCTGATAGTTAACGCACTACACTAAACTCCCCAGTCCTTTACCTGATAGCAACTCACTACACTAAACTCCCCAGTCCTTTACCTGATAGTTAACTCACTACACTAAACTCCACAGTCCTTTACCTGATAGTTAACTCACTACACTAAACTCCCCAGTCCTTTACCTGATAGCAACTCACTACACTAAACTCCCCAGTCCTTTACCTGATAGTTAACTCACTACACTAAACTCCACAGTCCTTTACCTGATAGTTAACTCACTACACTAAACTCCCCAGTCCTACACCTGATAGTTAACTCACTACACTAAACTCCCCAGTCCTTTACCTGATAGTTAACTCCACAGTCCTTTACCTGATAGTTAACTCACTACACTAAACTCCCCAGTCCTTTACCTGATAGTTAACTCACTACACTAAACTCCCCAGTCCTTTACCTGATAGTTAACTCACTACACTAAATAGTTAACTCCCCAGTCATTTACCTGATAGTTAACTCAAAACACTAAACTCCCCAGTCCTTTACCTCATAGTTAACTCACTACACTAAACTCCCCAGTCCTTTACCTGATAGTTAACTCCCCAGTCCTTTACCTGATAGTTAACTCACTACACTCAACTCCCCAGTCCTTTACCTGATAGTTAACTCACTACACTAAACTCCCCAGTCCTTTACATGATAGTTAACTCACTACACTAAACTCCCCAGTCCTTTACCTGATAGTTAACTCACTACACTAAACTCCCCAGTCCTTTACCTGATAGTTAACTCACTACACTAAACTCCCCAGTCCTTTACCTGATAGTTAACTCACTACACTAAACTCCCCAGCCCTTTACCTGATAGTTAACTCCCCAGTCCTTTACCTGATAGTTAACTCACTACACTAAACTCCCCAGTCCTTTACCTGATAGTTAACTCACTACACTAAACTCCCCAGTCCTTTACCTGATAGTTAACTCACTACACTAAACTCGCCAGTCCTTTACCTGATAGTTAACTCACTACACTAAACGCCCCAGTCCTTTACCTGATAGTTAACTCACTACACTAAACTCCCCAGTCCTACACCTGATAGTTAACTCACTACACTAAACTCCCCAGTCCTTTACCTGATAGTTAACTCCACAGTCCTTTACCTGATAGTTAACTCCCTACACTAAACTCCCCAGTCCTTTACCTGATAGTTAACTCACTACACTAAACTCCCCAGTCCTTTACCTGATAGTTAACTCACTACACTAACTAGTTAACTCCCCAGTCATTTACCTGATAGTTAACTCAAAACACTAAACTCCCCAGTCCTTTACCTCATAGTTAACTCACTACACTAAACTCCCCAGTCCTTTACCTGATAGTTAACTCCCCAGTCCTTTACCTGATAGTTAACTCACTACACTCAACTCCCCAGTCCTTTACCTGATAGTTAACTCACTACACTAAACTCCCCAGTCCTTTACATGATAGTTAACTCACTACACTAAACTCCCCAGTCCTTTACCTGATAGTTAACTCACTACACTAAACTCCCCAGTCCTTTACCTGATAGTTAACTCACTACACTAAACTCCCCAGTCCTTTACCTGATAGTTAACTCACTACACTAAACTCCCCAGCCCTTTACCTGATAGTTAACTCCCCAGTCCTTTACCTGATAGTTAATTCACTACACTAAACTCCCCAGTCCTTTACCTGATAGTTAACTCACTACACTAAACTCCCCAGTCCTTTACCTGATAGTTAACTCACTACACTAAACTCGCCAGTCCTTTACCTGATAGTTAACTCACTACACTAAACGCCCCAGTCCTTTACCTGATAGTTAACTCACTACACTAAACTCCCCAGTCCTTTACCTGATAGTTAACTCACTACAATAAACTCCCCAGTCCTTTACCTGATAGTTAACTCCCCAGTCCTTTACCTGATAGTTAACTCAAAACACTAAACTCCCCAGTCCTTTACCTGATAGTTAACTCACTACACTAAACTCCCCAGTCCTTTACCTGATAGTTTACTCCCCAGTCCTTTACCTGATAGTTAACTCACTACACTCAACTCCCCAGTCCTTTACCTGATAGTTAACTCACTACACTAAACTCCCCAGTCCTTTACATGATAGGTAACTCACTACACTAAACTCCCCAGTCCTTTACCTGATAGTTAACTCACTACACTAAACTCCCCAGTCCTTTACCTGATAGTTAACTCACTACACTAAACTCCCCAGTCCTTTACCTGTTAGTTAACTCACTACACTAAACTCCCCAGTCCTTTACCTGATAGTTAACTCACTACACTAAACTCCACAGTCCTTTACCTGATAGTTAACTCACTACACTAAACTCCCCAGTCCTACACCTGATAGTTAACTCACTACACTAAACTCCCCAGTCCTTTACCTGATAGTTAACTCACTACACTAAACTCCCCAGTCCTTTACCTGATAGTTAACTCACTACACTAAACTCCCCAGTCCTTTACCTGATAGTTAACTCACTACACTAAACTCCACAGTCCTTTACCTGATAGTTAACTCACTACACTAAACTCCCCAGTCCTACACCTGATAGTTAACTCACTACACTAAACTCCCCAGTCCTTTACCTGATAGTTAACTCCACAGTCCTTTACCTGATAGTTAACTCACTACACTAAACTCCCCAGTCCTTTACCTGATAGTTAACTCACTACACTAAACTCCCCAGTCCTTTACCTGATAGTTAACTCACTACACTAAATAGTTAACTCCCCAGTCATTTACCTGATAGTTAACTCAAAACACTAAACTCCCCAGTCCTTTACCTCATAGTTAACTCACTACACTAAACTCCCCAGTCCTTTACCTGATAGTTAACTCCCCAGTCCTTTACCTGATAGTTAACTCACTACACTCAACTCCCCAGTCCTTTACCTGATAGTTAACTCACTACACTAAACTCCCCAGTCCTTTACATGATAGTTAACTCACTACACTAAACTCCCCAGTCCTTTACCTGATAGTTAACTCACTACACTAAACTCCCCAGTCCTTTACCTGATAGTTAACTCACTACACTAAACTCCCCAGTCCTTTACCTGATAGTTAACTCACTACACTAAACTCCCCAGCCCTTTACCTGATAGTTAACTCCCCAGTCCTTTACCTGATAGTTAACTCACTACACTAAACTCCCCAGTCCTTTACCTGATAGTTAACTCACTACACTAAACTCCCCAGTCCTTTACCTGATAGTTAACTCACTACACTAAACTCCCCAGTCCTACACCTGATAGTTAACTCACTACACTAAACTCCCCAGTCCTTTACCTGATAGTTAACTCCACAGTCCTTTACCTGATAGTTAACTCACTACACTAAACTCCCCAGTCCTTTACCTGATAGTTAACTCACTACACTAAACTCCCCAGTCCTTTACCTGATAGTTAACTCACTACACTAACTAGTTAACTCCCCAGTCATTTACCTGATAGTTAACTCAAAACACTAAACTCCCCAGTCCTTTACCTCATAGTTAACTCACTACACTAAACTCCCCAGTCCTTTACCTGATAGTTAACTCCCCAGTCCTTTACCTGATAGTTAACTCACTACACTCAACTCCCCAGTCCTTTACCTGATAGTTAACTCACTACACTAAACTCCCCAGTCCTTTACATGATAGTTAACTCACTACACTAAACTCCCCAGTCCTTTACCTGATAGTTAACTCACTACACTAAACTCCCCAGTCCTTTACCTGATAGTTAACTCACTACACTAAACTCCCCAGTCCTTTACCTGATAGTTAACTCACTACACTAAACTCCCCAGCCCTTTACCTGATAGTTAACTCCCCAGTCCTTTACCTGATAGTTAATTCACTACACTAAACTCCCCAGTCCTTTACCTGATAGTTAACTCACTACACTAAACTCCCCAGTCCTTTACCTGATAGTTAACTCACTACACTAAACTCGCCAGTCCTTTACCTGATAGTTAACTCACTACACTAAACGCCCCAGTCCTTTACCTGATAGTTAACTCACTACACTAAACTCCCCAGTCCTTTACCTGATAGTTAACTCACTACAATAAACTCCCCAGTCCTTTACCTGATAGTTAACTCCCCAGACCTTTACCTGATAGTTAACTCAAAACACTAAACTCCCCAGTCCTTTACCTGATAGTTAACTCACTACACTAAACTCCCCAGTCCTTTACCTGATAGTTTACTCCCCAGTCCTTTACCTGATAGTTAACTCACTACACTCAACTCCCCAGTCCTTTACCTGATAGTTAACTCACTACACTAAACTCCCCAGTCCTTTACATGATAGGTAACTCACTACACTAAACTCCCCAGTCCTTTACCTGATAGTTAACTCACTACACTAAACTCCCCAGTCCTTTACCTGATAGTTAACTCACTACACTAAACTCCCCAGTCCTTTACCTGTTAGTTAACTCACTACACTATACTCCCCAATCCTTTACCTGATAGTTAACTCACTACACTAAACTCCCCAGTCCTTTACCTGATAGTTAACTCACTACACTAAACTCCCCAGTCCTTTACCTGATAGTTAACTCACTACACTAAACTCCCCAGTCCTTTACCTGATAGTTAACTCCCCAGTCCTTTACCTGATAGTTAACTCACTACACTAAACTAGCCAGTCCTTTACCTGATAGTTAACTCACTACCCTAAACTCCCCAGTCCTTTACCTGATAGTTAACTCACTACACTAAACTCCCCAGTCCTTTACCTGATAGTTAACTCCCCAGTCCTTTACCTGATAGTTAACTCACTACACTAAACTCCCCAGTCCTTTACCTGATAGTTAACTCACTACACTAAACTCCCCAGTCCTTTACCTGATAGTTAACTCACTACACTAAACTCCCCAGTCCTTTACCTGATAGTTAACTCACTACACTAAACTCCCCAGTCCTTTACCTGATAGTTAACTCACTACACTAAACTCCCCAGTCCTTTACCTTATAGTTAACTCACTACACTAAACTCGCCAGTCCTTTACCTGATAGTTAACTCACTACACTAAACGCCCCAGTCCTTTACCTGATAGTTAACTCACTACACTAAACTCCCCAGTCCTTTACCTGATAGTTAACTCACTACAATAAACTCCCCAGTCCTTTACCTGATAGTTAACTCCCCAGTCCTTTACCTGATAGTTAACTCAAAACACTAAACTCCCCAGTCCTTTACCTGATAGTTAACTCACTACACTAAACTCCCCAGTCCTTTACCTGATAGTTTACTCCCCAGTCCTTTACCTGATAGTTAACTCACTACACTCAACTCCCCAGTCCTTTACCTGATAGTTACCTCACTACACTAAACTCCCCAGTCCTTTACATGATAGTTAACTCACTACACTAAACTCCCCAGTCCTTTACCTGATAGTTAACTCACTACACTAAACTCCCCAGTCCTTTACCTGATAGTTAACTCACTACACTAAACTCCCCAGTCCTTTACCTGCTAGTTAACTCACTACACTATACTCCCAAATCCTTTACCTGATAGTTAACTCACTACACTAAACTCCCCAGTCCTTTACCTGATAGTTAACTCACTACACTAAACTCCCCAGTCCTTTACCTGATAGTTAACTCACTACACTAAACTCCACAGTCCTTTACCTGATAGTTAACTCCCCAGTCCTTTACCTGATAGTTAACTCACTACACTAAACTAGCCAGTCCTTTACCTGATAGTTGACTCACTACACTAAACTCCCCAGTCCTTTACCTGATAGTTAACTCACTACACTAAACTCCCCAATCCTTTACCTAATAGTTAACGCACTACACTAAACTCCCCAGTCCTTTGCCTGATAGTTAACTCCCTACACTAAACTCCCCAGTCCTTTACCTGATAGTTAACACACTACACTAAACTCCCCAGTCATTTACCTGATAGTTAACTCCCTACACTAAACTCCCCAGTCCTTTACCTGACAGTTAACTCAAAACACTAAACTCCCCAGTCCTTTACCTGATAGTTAACTCACTACACTACACTACACTACACTACTACAACTATCAGGTAAAGGACTGGGGAGTTTAGTGTAGTGAGTTAACTATCAGGTAAAGGACTGGGGCGTTTCTCAACGGCTGGCCATGCCTTCCGCCTGGCTACTCCAACCTCGGACAACAGCTGGGGAGGACTGGGGAGTTAACTATCAGGTAAAGGACTGGGGAGTTTAGTGTAGTGAGTTAACTATCAGGTAAAGGACTGGGGAGTTTAGTGTAGTGAGTTAACTATCAGGTAAAGGACTGGGGCATTTCTCAACGGCTGGCCATGCCTTCCGCCTGGCTACTCCAACCTCGGACAACAGCTCCCCCCCCCCCGCAGCTACTCGCCCAAGCCTCTCCAGGTTCTCCTTTACCCAAATCCAGATAGCAGATGTCCTGAAAGAGCTGCAAAACCTGGACCCGTACAAATCAGCTGGGCTGGACAATCTGGACCCTCTATTCCTGAAACTATCCGCCGCCATTGTCGCAACCCCTATTACCAGCCTGTTCAACCTCTCTTTCATATCGTCTGAGATCCCCAAGGATTGGAAAGCTGCCGCAGTCATCCCCCTCTTCAAAGGGGGCGACACCCTGGACCCAAACTGTTACAGACCTATATCCATCCTGCCCTGCCTATCTAAGGTCTTCGAAAGCCAAGTCAACAAACAGGTCACTGACCATCTTGAATCCCACCGTACCTTCTCCGCTGTGCAATCTGGTTTCCGAGCCGGTCACGGGTGTACCTCAGCCACGCTCAAGGTACTAAACGATATCATAACCGCCATCGATAAAAGACAGTACTGTGCAGCCGTCTTCATAGACCTTGCCAAGGCTTTCGACTCTGTCAATCACCGTATTCTTATCGGCAGACTCAGTAGCCTCGGTTTTTCGGATGACTGCCTTGCCTGGTTCACCAATTACTTTGCAGACAGAGTTCAGTGTGTCAAATCGGAGGGCATGCTGTCCGGTCCTCTGGCAGTCTCTATGGGGGTGCCACAGGGTTCAATTCTCGGGCTGACTCTTTTCTCTGTATATATCAATGATGTTTCTCATGCTGCGGGCGATTCCCTGATCCACCTCTACGCAGACGACACCATTCTATATACTTCCGGCCCGTCCTTGGACACTGTGCTATCTAACCTCCAAACGAGCTTCAATGCCATACAGCACTCCTTCCGTGGCCTCCAACTGCTCTTAAACGCTAGTAAAACCAAATGCATGCTTTTCAACCGTTCGCTGCCTGCACCCGCACGCCTGACCAGCATCACCACCCTGGATGGTTCCGACCTTGAATATGTGGACATCTATAAGTACCTAGGTGTCTGGCTAGACTCTAAACTCTCCTTCCAGACCCATATCAAACATCTCCAATCGAAAATCAAATCAAGAGTCGGCTTTCTATTCCGCAACAAAGCCTCCTTCACTCACGCCGCCAAACTTACCCTAGTAAAACTGACTATCCTACCGATCCTCGACTTCGGCGACGTCATCTACAAAATTGCTTCCAACACTCTACTCAGCAAACTGGATGCAGTTTATCACAGTGCCATCCGTTTTGTCACCAAAGCACCTTATACCACTCACCACTGCGACTTGTATGCTCTAGTCGGCTGGCCCTCGCTACATATTCGTCGCCAGACCCACTGGCTCCAGGTCATCTACAAGTCCATACTAGGTAAAGCTCCGCCTTATCTCAGTTCACTGGTTACGATGGCAACACCCATCCGTAGCACGCGCTCCAGCAGGTGTATCTCACTGATCATCCCTAAAGCCAACACCTCATTTGGCCGCCTTTCGTTCCAGTTCTCTGCTGCCTGTGACTGGAACGAATTGCAAAAATCGCTGAAGTTGGAGACTTTTATCTCCCTCACCAACTTCAAACATCTGCTATCCGAGCAGCTAACCGATCGCTGCAGCTGTACATAGTCTATTGGTAAATAGCCCACCCATTTTCACCTACCTCATCCCCATACTGTTTTTATTTATTTATTTTTATTTTTCTGCTCTTTTGCACACCAATCTCTACCTGTACATAACCATCTGATCATTTATCACTCCAGTGTTAATCTGCATAATTGTAATTATTTGCCTACCTTCTCATGCCTTTTGCACACAATGTATATATAGACTCCCCTTTTTTTCTACTGTGTTATTGACTTGTTAATTGTTTACTCCATGTGTAACTCTGTGTTGTCTGTTCACACTGCTATGCCTTATCTTGGCCAGGTCGCAGTTGCAAATGAGAACTTGTTCTCAACTAGCCTACCTGGTTAAATAAAGGTGAAATAAAAATAAAATAAAAATACACTAAACTCGCCAGTCCTTTACCTGATAGTTAACTCACTACACTAAACTCCACAGTCCTTTACCAGATAGTTAACTCAAAACAATAAACTCCCCAGTCCTTTACCTGATAGTTAACTCACTACACTAAACCGCCCCAGTCCTTTACCTGATAGTTAACTCACTACACTAAACTCCCCAGTCCTTTACCTGATAGTTAACTCACTACACTATACTCCCCAATCCTTTACCTGATAGTTAACTCACTACACTAAACTCCCCAATTCTTTACCTAATAGTTAACTCACTACACTAAACTCCCCAGTCCTTTACCTGATAGTTAACTCACTACACTAAACTCCCCAGTCCTTTACCTGATAGTTAACTCACTACACTAAACTCCCCAGTCCTTTACCTGATAGTTAACTCTCCAGTCCTTTACTTGATAGTTAACTCACTACACTAAACTCCCCAGTCCTATACCTGATAGTTAACTCCCCAGTCCTTTACCTGATAGTTAACTCACTACACTAAACTCCCCAATTCTTTACCTAATACTTAACTCACTACACTAAACTCCCCAGTCCTTTACCTGATAGTTAACTCACTACACTAAACTCCCCAGTCCTTTACCTGATAGTTAACTCCCCAGTCCTTTACCTGATAGTTAACTCCCCAGTCCTTTACCTGATAGTTAACTCACTACACTAAACTCCCCAGTCCTTTACCTGATAGTTAACTCCCCAGTCTCCATTGTCCTTCAACAAAACATTTAGCCCCAACACATGGCAGAGTTGTCATCTCTCCCTCCCTGCCTGCCACTGCAGTTCTAGGGCTTATACCCTCAAAGAAATGTCCTCCTTAACCTCTTTAGCTTTAAGTGCCAAAGCCCCCTCAGTAGCAGGCAGCAGCCGTGTGTCCCAGTGATGTTGTGCAGGTGCAGTCAGCAAGAAAGAGTAATTGCACTGGGTGTTCACGAGCTCCCTGAGATAGATCGCAAAGCACAGGACAGAACTGTCAGCGAAGGACTCCTGGGGAGTCTAGAGGAGAGCGGTGTGTGGGGGAGAGGGGGAGGGAGGGGAGGCGAGGGGAGAGGGGGAGGAGAGGCAAGAGGGGAAGGGCAGAGAGGGGAGGGGAGCAGTGTGTGGGGAGGGCTGTGTGTATATTATCTGATTAAAGTGGTATTTAGCTGCCTGACACAAGAACAAGCCAGTTGATCAGAATATATCATAGAGTATCATAAATGGCTGTCTGTCTAGACAGAAAAATTACGTAGTTACTGCACTTTGCCTTTGTAGGGCAGTAAACAGGGCGCTCACTCACTGCTGTACCATATAGAGAAGAATGGGGCAAGTCAAGAGTGTGCTACGAAATGAATGTCAAAACGTAATTTTCTTTGCCCTATGACATTATGAATAACATAGAATCAATCACTCGATAATTCTCAAAAATATTATAACCTTAAATATTATCATATTATAACCTTAATATACTTGTACGTGTTGGTGAAATAAGAACGTTCATTTGCTGTGACCGTTGCTAGGTTACACTGCGCCTCTCTCGGTTGTATCACTTCCATATTTGGTGTTGTGAAGTGGTACCATTTGGAGATGTTTCTGCTGGTTAGACCAATCAAAATCAACTTGATAGCTTCGTCATTTTCACCTTGAGATCCTTGGCTTCATTGCCTATGTTGGCTATCAATCTATGCTGAGAGGAGCCGTTTCTATGGAGATTTAAAGGGTGCTGTGTGTGCTGCCTTACGTGACTCCCAATCAAGGCCAGATGTGATGCAGCCTGGATTCAAACCAGGGATGTGACTCCTGCAGTGTCTTAGACCACTGCACCACTCGGGAGCCCAAGTACAAAAATAACAAACAGTTAGCAGTGTTCTGCCGCGAAGCAGCGCCACATTGTTGAGCAGTGACCACCTGCCTGTGACGACACTCCATTCACTCTAAACATGCTACATTCTCAGAGTAAATCATCTGTAACTTATATGGTAGAGACATGGGGTTTGGACTATTGTTTTGTTGAGTGGATATATTTGTATAAACTTGAATTAATTCATATTTTTATGGGAGAACACCCTGCATTATAGTGGTGTGTGTGTGTGTGTGTGTGTGTGTGTGTGTGTGTGTGTGTGTGTGTGTGTGTGTGTGTGTGTGTGTGTGTGTGTGTGTGTGTGTGTGTGTAATAGAACAAAAATGTTATTAACTGGGGACATCTTGTTTGTCCTCACAAGGTCAAATGCTATTTCTAGGGGGTTAAGTGTTAAGAACAATTAGAGTTAGGGATAGGGTTAGGATTAGGGTTAAGGTTAGGTTTAGGGTAAGGGTATAGGTTAGAATTAGGGTAAGGGTATGAGTTAGAGTTAGGGTTAGGGTTAAGGTTAGGTTTAGGGTAAGGGTATGGGTTAGAGTTAGGGTTGGGATTAGGATTAGGGTTAAGGTTAGGAATAGGGTAAGGGTATAGGTTAGAATTAGGGTTAGGGTTAGGGTTAGGGTTAGGATTAGGGTTAGGGTTAAGGTTAGGTTTAGGGTAAGGGTATGGGTTAGAGTTAGGGTTAGGATTAGGGTTAGGGTTAAGGTTAGGTTTAGGGTAAGGGTTTAGGTTAGAATTAGGGTAAGGGTATGGGTTAAAGTTAGGGTTAGGGTTAGGATTATGGTTAGGGTTAAGGTTAGGTTTAGGGTAAGGGTTTAGGTTAGAATTAAGGTAAGGGTTAGAGTTAGGTTTAGGATTAGGGTTAAGGTTAGGTTTAGGGTAAGGGTATAGGTTAGAATTAGGGTAAGGGTATGGGTTAAAGTTAGGGTTCGGATTAGGATTAGGGGTTAGGGTTAAGGTTAGGTTTAGGGTAAGGGTAAACGTTAGAGTTAGGGTAAGGGTATGGGTTAAAGTTAGGGTTCGGATTAGGATTAAGGATTAGGGTTAAGGTTAGGTTTAGGGTAAGGGTATAGGTTAGAATTAGGGTAAGGGTATGGGTTAAAGTTAGGGTTCGGATTAGGATTAGGGGTTAGGGAAAATAGGATTTTGAATGGGACTGAATTGTGTGTCCCCACACAATTGTATACGCAGGTTGATGTGTTGGTGTCCGTGTTCATGAGTTGACGTGTGATCTCAGCTTCATGTTGTGTTAGACTGTGACAGGCTCTAATGGAGAGCTGATCACCAGGGAGTTTAGGTTGAAACAAGCTGCTACTCCAGAGAAGTTTACAGCAGGGGATGACTGAAACCTGTTTCAGAGCAGAGTCCTGACCTGGAACTGCAGATGTTGCTGTTCTAACTAACTAGTCTCTTTCCACAGCCACTGTATCTAAGGCTACTACCAAACTAACCACGACGAGAGGCTTCACACTGCTCTGAAGACCAGATATTGGAGGACAGGCTCATTGTAACAGTATGAAAGTGTATCCTACCCCACCTCTGAGTTTATACAGAATCTACCCCACCTCTGAGTTTATACAGCATCTACCCCCACCTCTGGGTTTATACAGCATCTACCCCACCTCTGAGTTTATACAGCATCTACCCCAGCTCTGAGTTTATACAGCATCTACCCCACCTCTGAGTTTATACAGCATCTACCCCACCTCTGAGTTTATACAGCATCTACCCCAGCTCTGAGTTTATACAGCATCTACCCCACCTCTGAGTTTATACAGCATCTACCCCACCTCTGAGTTTATACAGCATCTACCCCACCTCTGAGTTTATACAGCATCTACCCCACCTCTGAGTTTATACAGCATCTACCCCACCTCTGAGTTTATACAGCATCTACCCCACCTCTGAGTTTATACAGCATCTACCCCACCTCTGAGTTTATACAGCATCTACCCCACCTCTGAGTTTATACAGCATCTACCTCATCTCTGAGTTTATACAGCATCTACCCCCACCTCTGAGTTTATACAGCATCTACCTCATCTCTGAGTTTATACAGCATCTACCCCACCTCTGAGTTTATACAGCATCTACCTCACCTCTGAGTTTATACAGCATCTACCCTACCTCTGGGTTTATACAGCATCTACCCCATCTCTGAGTTTATACAGCATCTACCCCACCTCTGAGTTTATACAGCATCTACCTCATCTCTGAGTTTATACAGCATCTACCCCACCTCTGAGTTTATACAGCATCTACCTCATCTCTGAGTTTATACAGCATCTACCCCAGCTCTGAGTTTATACAGCATCTACCCCACCTCTGAGTTTATACAGCATCTACACCACCTCTGAGTTTATACAGCATCTACCCCACCTCTGAGTTTATACAGCATCTACCCCACCTCTGAGTTTATACAGCATCTACCCCACCTCTGAGTTTATACAGCATCTACCCCACCTCTGAGTTTATACAGAATCTACCCCACCTCTGCTGTACACAGAGTTTGTTACACAGCATCTACCCCCACCTCTGAGTTTATACAGCATCTACCCCACCTCTGAGTTTATACAGCATCTACCCCCACCTCTGAGTTTATACAGCATCTACCCCCACCTCTGAGTTTACAGCATCTACCCCCACCTCTGAGTTTATACAGCATCTACCCCCACCTCTGAGTTTATACAGCATCTACCCCACCTCTGAGTTTATACAGCATCTACCCCACCTCTGAGTTCATACAGCATCTACCCCCACCTCTGAGTTTATACAGCATCTACCCCCACCTCTGAGTTTACAGCATCTACCCCCACCTCTGAGTTTATACAGCATCTACCATACCTCTGGTTTTATACAGCATCTACCCCACCTCTGAGTTTATACAGCATCTACCCCAGCTCTGAGTTTATACAGCATCTACCTCATCTCTGAGTTTATACAGCATCTACCCCCACCTCTGAGTTTACAGCATCTACCCCCACCTCTGAGTTTATACAGCATCTACCATACCTCTGGTTTTATACAGCATCTACCCCATCTCTGAGTTTATACAGCATCTACCCCACCTCTGAGTTTATACAGCATCTACCCCCACCTCTGAGTTTACAGCATCTACCCCCACCTCTGAGTTTATACAGCATCTACCCCACCTCTGGGTTTATACAGCATCTACCCCACCTCTGAGTTTATACAGCACCTTCCCCACCTCTGCTGTACACAGAGTTTGTTGTACAGCATCTACCCCCACCTCTGCTGTACACAGAGTTTGTACAGCAGTGTGTGGCCCAGTCAGCTGAGGGTGTGTGTCCCTGTCCTTGCTGCTGTTTGCTAGTCCAGTCACGAGGCAGGGGACAAGGCTTTGTGTCTGCCATGGTGAGGCGGTTTGAGACAATGTGGTGGCACCTGCTCCAGATGTGACGACTAGAGCAGATGCATTTTTTAATTACGACTGCCAGAGGTGTCTCCACGTTATTACCCCACTCAGCCCCAAGAGAGAGAGAGCGGGAGAGGGATTGTGTGTGTGTGTGTGTGTGTGTGTGTGTGTGTGTGTGTGTGTGTGTGTGTGTGCGTGCGCGTGCCATGTGTGTGTGTGTGTGTGTGTGCGAGTGCGTGTGCGTGTGTGTCTGTGTGCATGTGTGTGCGTGTGCGTGTGTGTGTTTGTGTTTGTGTGTGTTTGCGTGTGCGTGTGCGTGTGTGTGTGTGCATGTGTGTGTGTGCGAGTGCATGTGTGTGTGTGTGTCTGTGTGCATGTGTGTGCGTGCGTGTGTGTGACAGGGAAAGAGAAAGAGATGATGTAGATGAAGAGAGAATTTGAGAGAAAGAGACACAAAGTTTAACCCTTCCCCATCTGTTATGCAAATTAATTATGATTCACATCTATTTAGGAGTGACAGTTCCTGAAACATTGATGAGACACCATTTTAAGATAAAATACACAATATTTCATATTTAAATGTAAATTAGTGTGTCAATTTACTTCAAATGACACATGGAGTACTTCAAGAAAGAAACTTGCTTGAAAAGTATTTTTAGGTAAACGGCTTAGACCTTTTGTTCTGCGACAAACTCACAGTAGACATGAATGGAAGGAAGATACACAGTATCAAACACTGCAGACTAATGGAATATACACAGTATCAAACACAGTAGACATGAATGGAAGGAAGATACACAGTATCAAACACTGCAGATGAATGGAATATACACAGTATCAAACACTGCAGACGAATGGAAAGAAGATACACAGTATCAAACACTGCAGACGAATGGAAGGAAGATACACAGTATCAAACACTGCAGACGAATGGAAGGAAGATACACAGTATCAAACACTGCAGACGAATGGAAGATACACAGTATCAAACACTGCAGGCGAATGGAAGGAAGATACACAGTATCTAACACTGCAGACGAATGGAAGGAAGATACACAGTATCAAACACTGCAGACATGAATGGAAGGATGATATACAGTATCTAAAACTGCAGACGAATGGAAGATACACAGTATCAAACACTGCAGACATGAATGGAAGGAAGATACACAGTATCAAACACTGCAGACGAATGGAAGGAAGATACACAGTATCAAACACTGCAGACGAATGGAAGATACACAGTATCAAACACTGCAGACATGAATGGAAGGAAGATACACAGTATCAAACACTGCAGACATGAATGGAAGGAAGATACACAGTATCAAACACTGCAGACGAATGGAAGGAAGATACACAGTATCAAACACTGCAGACATGAATGGAAGGACGATACACAGTATTAAACACTGCAGACGAATGGAAGGAAGATATACAGTATCAAACACTGCAGACGAATGGAAGGAAGATACACAGTATCAAACACTGCAGACGAATGGAAGATACACAGTATCAAACACTGCAGACATGAATGGAAGGAAGATACACAGTATCAAACACTGCAGACGAATGGAAGGAAGATACACAGTATCAAACACTGCAGACATGAATGGAAGGAAGATACACAGTATCTAACACTGCAGATGAATGGAAGATACACAGTATCAAACACTGCAGACGAAAAGAAGATACACAGTATCTAACACTGCAGACATGAATGGAAGGAAGATACACAGTATCAAACACTGCAGACGAATGGAAGGAAGATACACAGTATCTAACACTGCAGACATGAATGGAAGGAAGATACACAGTATCAAACACTGCAGACAAATGGAAGGAAGATACACAGTATCAAACACTGCAGACGAATGGAAGATACACAGTATCAAACACTGCAGACGAATGGAAGGAAGATACACAGTATCAAACACTGCAGACGAATGGAAGGAAGATACACAGTATCTAACACTGCAGACGAATGGAAGGAAGATACACAGTATCTAACACTGCAGACGAATGGAAGGAAGATACACAGTATCTAACACTGCAGACGAATGGAAGGAAGATACACAGTATCTAACACTGCAGACGAATGGAAGGAAGATACACAGTATCTAACACTGCAGACGAATGGAAGGAAGATACACAGTATCAAACACTGCAGACGAATGGAAGGAAGATACACAGTATCTAACACTGCAGACATGAATGGAAGGAAGATACACAGTATCAAACACTGCAGACGAATGGAAGGAAGATACACAGTATCAAACACTGCAGACGAATGGAAGGAAGATACACAGTATCTAACACTGCAGACATGAATGGAAGGAAGATACACAGTATCAAACACGGCAGACAAATGGAAGGAAGATACACAGTATCTAACACTGCAGACGAATGGAAGATACACAGTATCAAACACTGCAGACGAATGGAAGGAAGATACACAGTATCTAACACTGCAGACGAATGGAAGGAAGATACACAGTATCAAACACTGCAGACGAATGGAAGATACACAGTATCAAACACTGCAGACGAAAAGAAGATACACAGTATCAAACACTGCAGACGAATGGAAGGAAGATACACAGTATCAAACACTGCAGACGAATGGAAGATACACAGTATCAAACACTGCAGACGAATGGAAGGAAGATACACAGTATCAAACACTGCAGACGAATGGAAGGAAGATACACAGTATCAAACACTGCAGACGAATGGAAGGAAGATACACAGTATCTAACACTGCAGACGAATGGAAGGAAGATACACAGTATCAAACACTGCAGACAAATGGAAGGAAGATACACAGTATCAAACACTGACGACGAATGGAAGGAAGATACACAGTATCAAACACTGCAGACGAATGGAAGATACACAGTATCAAACACTGCAGACAAATGGAAGGAAGATACACAGTATCAAACACTGCAGACGAATGGAAGGAAGATACACAGTATCAAACACTGCAGACGAATGGAAGGAAGATACACAGTATCAAACACTGCAGACGAATGGAAGATACACAGTATCAAACACTGCAGACGAATGGAAGGAAGATACACAGTATCAAACACTGCAGACGAATGGAAGGAAGATACACAGTATCAAACACTGCAGACGAATGGAAGGAAGATACACAGTATCAAACACTGCAGATGAATGGAAGATACACAGTATCAAACACTGCAGACGAATGGAAGATACACAGTATCAAACACTGCAGACGAATGGAAGATACACAGTATCAAACACTGCAGACGAATGGAAGGAAGATACACAGTATCAAACACTGCAGACGAATGGAAGATACACAGTATCAAACACTGCAGACGAATGGAAGGAAGATACACAGTATCAAACACTGCAGACGAAAAGAAGATACACAGTATCAAACACTGCAGACGAATGGAAGGATGATACACAGTATCAAACACTGCAGACGAATGGAAGATACACAGTATCAAACACTGCAGACGAATGGAAGGATGATACACAGTATCAAACACTGCAGACGAATGGAAGATACACAGTATCAAACACTGCAGACGAATGGATGATACACAGTATCTAACACTGCAGACATGAATGGAAGGACGATACACAGTATCAAACACTGCAGACTAATGGAAGATACACAGTATCAAACACTGCAGACGAATGGAAGATACACAGTATCAAACACTGCAGACATGAATGGAAGGAAGATACACAGTATCAAACACTGCAGACTAATGGAAGGAAGATACACAGTATCAAACACTGCAGATGAATGGAAGATACACAGTATCAAACACTGCAGACATGAATGGAAGGAAGATACACAGTATCAAACACTGCAGACGAATGGAAGGAAGATACACAGTATCAAACACTGCAGACGAATGGAAGGAAGATACACAGTATCAAACACTGCAGACGAATGGAAGGAAGATACACAGTATCAAACACTGCAGGCAAATGGAAGGAAGATACACAGTATCAAACACTGCAGACATGAATGGAAGGAAGATACACAGTATCTAACACTGCAGACATGAATGGAAGGAAGATACACAGTATCAAACACTGCAGACAAATGGAAGGAAGATACACAGTATCAAACACTGCAGACAAATGGAAGATACACAGTATCAAACACAGTAGACATGAATGGAAGATACACAGTATCTAACACTGCAGACATGAATGGAAGGAAGATACACAGTATCAAACACTGCAGACGAATGGAAGGATGATACACAGTATCAAACACTGCAGATGAATGGAAGGAAGATACACAGTATCAAACACTGCAGACAAATGGAAGATACACAGTATCAAACACTGCAGATGAATGGAAGGAAGATACACAGTATCAAACACTGCAGACGAATGGAAGATACACAGTATCAAACACTGCAGACGAATGGAAGATACACAGTATCAAACACTGCAGACATGAATGGAAGATACACAGTATCAAACACTGCAGACGAATGGAAGGAAGATACACAGTATCAAACACTGCAGACGAATGGAAGGAAGATACACAGTATCAAACACTGCAGACATGAATGGAAGATACACAGTATCAAACACTGCAGACATGAATGGAAGGAAGATACACAGTATCTAACACTGCAGACGAATGGAAGGAAGATACACAGTATCAAACACTGCAGACGAATGGAAGGAAGATACACAGTATCAAACACTGCAGACATGAATGGAAGATACACAGTATCAAACACTGCAGACATGAATGGAAGGAAGATACACAGTATCAAACACTGCAGACGAATGGAAGGAAGATACACAGTATCAAACACTGCAGACGAATGGAAGGAAGATACACAGTATCAAACACTGCAGACGAATGGAAGGAAGATACACAGTATCAAACACTGCAGACAAATGGAAGATACACAGTATCAAACACTGCAGACTAATGGAAGGAAGATACACAGTATCAAACACTGCAGACGAATGGAAGATACACAGTATCAAACACTGCAGACGAATGGAAGATACACAGTATCAAACACTGCAGACGAATGGAAGATACACAGTATCAAACACTGCAGACGAATCAAACACTGCAAACGAGTGGAAGTGAAAATAGTATCAAAAGCTTCAATCAAAGGGTGAGACACCCTGATAGTACAACAACATGTAGGATACAGTATGTACTTCTAGTTACACTGATAGTACAACAACATGTACTACTTACTACTAGTTAAGTACAATCCGCTACCCTGTTCTGTATTCTAAACTGATGCGATTGGAAGGTATGAGGGATTTTAATTACCCAAGCCTGAGGGACAGCGAGGCCCTCTCTGCTGCCATCTGTGCACACACATGTATGTACACACACACACACACACACACACACACACACAATTGCGTGCATGTGGGTACATATGCACACACACAGTTACGGTTGCAAGAACACACACACATACGCACACGCAAGCACTCTAAAAACTAGAATACTAGATCAGTAGCAACAGTGGGAGAGAAGGAGACAGACAGGGTCTCTGAGGGAGAGAGGGAGACAGACAGGGTCTCTGAGGGAGAGAGGGAGACAGGCAGGGTCTCTGAGGGAGAGAGGGAGACAGACAGGGTCTCTGAGGGAGAGAGGGAGACAGGCAGGGTCTCTGAGGGAGAGAGGGAGACAGGATCTCTGAGGGAGAGAGGGAGACAGGCAGGGTCTCTGAGGGAGAGAGGGAGACAGGCAGGGTCTCTGAGGGAGAGAGGGAGACAGGCAGGGTCTCTGAGGGAGAGAGGGAGACAGGCAGGGTCTCTGAGGGAGAGAGGGAGACAGACAGGGTCTCTGAGGGAGAGAGGGAGACAGACAGGGTCTCTGAGGGAGAGAGGGAGACAGGATCTCTGAGGGAGAGGCAGCAGAAGAAGTAGCTATGGGGTGAGTGACGGACTGAGAGACAGTAACTACGTGTTAGATACAGATTGAGAGATAGAGTGAAGAGTCGGGATGGTGAGAGACGGAATGATAGAGGGATGAAAGAAGAGAGAGAAGGTGAGATGGACTGAGAAAAGATATACCCTAGTTATAGCTTTGTGTGACATATTGGTCAAGAGAGAGAGAGACAGAATGATAAAGCAGGGTAGAGCAGGGCAGGATAGAGCATGTCAGGGTAGAGCAGAGCAGGATAGAGCAGGGCAGGGTAGAGCAGGGCAGGGTAGAGCAGGGAAGGGTATAGCAGGGCAGGATAGAGCAGGGCAGGGTAGAGCAGGGCAGGATAGAGCAGGGCAGGGTAGAACAGGGCAGGGTAGAGCAGGGCAGGATAGAGCATGTCAGGATAGAGCAGGACAGAATAGAGCAGGGCAGAATAGAGCAGGCAGGGTAGAGCAGGGCAGGATAGAACATGTCAGGATATAGCAGGGCAGTGTAGAGCAGGGCAGGGTAGAGTAGGGCAGAGTAGAGCAGGGCAGGGTAGAGCAGGGCAGGGTAGAGTAGGGCAGGGTAGAGCAGGGCAGGATAGTGCAGGGCAGGGTAGAGCAGGGCAGGATAGAGCATGTCAGGATAGAGCAGGGCAGGATAGAACATGTCAGGATAGAGTAGGGCAGGATAGAGCAGGGCAGGGTAGAGTAGGGCAGGGTAGGTCCGGGCAGAATAGAGCAGGGCAGAATAGAGCAGGGCAGGGTAGAGCAGGGAAGGGTAGAGCAGGGCAGGATAGGGCAGGGTAGAGCAGGGCAGGATAGAGCAGGACAGGGTAGAGCATGTCAGGATAGAGCAGGGCAGGGTAGCGCAGGGCAGGATAGAGCATGTCAGGATAGAGCAGGGCAGGATAGAGCAGGGAAGGGTAGAGCAGGTTAGGATAGAGCAGGGCAGGATAGAGCAGGGCAGGATAGAGCAGGGCAGGGTAGAGCAGGGCAGTATAGAGCAGGTCAGGATAGAGCAGGGCAGGATAGAGCAGGGCAGGGTAGAGCAGGGCAGAATAGAGCAGGGCAGGATAGAGCAGGGCAGAATAGAGCAGGGCAGGATAGAGCAGGGCAGGATAGAGCAGGGCAGGATAGAGCAGGGCAGGATAGAGCAGGGCAAAGTAGAGCAGGGCAGGATAGAGCAGGGCAGTATAGAGCAGGGCAGGATAGAGCAGGGCAGGATAGAGCAGGGCAGAATAGAGCAGGGCAGGATAGAGCAGGGCAGGATAGAGCAGGGCAGGATAGAGCAGGGCAGGATAGAGCAGGGCAAAGTAGAGCAGGGCAGGATAGAGCAGGGCAGTATAGAGCAGGGCAGGATAGAGCAGGGCAGGATAGGTGGATTAGTGGTGTGTTGTATTCTAGCTGCTGAAGTCTCAGTCCCCCAGGGCTCCAGATAACGATCATCTATCAGGCCATTCTTCCCATGAAGCACAGAGGATCATCCACTCCCTTCATTACCCAACTCACACACACAAACACTCTAACACACACATGTACCCACGCACAGACACACACTTACACACGCACACTTACACGCATGCACGCACACACGCAAGCACACAAAAGCTCACACAAGCTGCTGAGGTAGACACACATTTACACACGGGGAGGGGGGTTCTCAGAGGGCCAACACACTCAGTCTCTAATATGGATGAACACAGTGCAATGGTACTGTCTCTCTAACACACAGATGGGCCTGGTACAACGGTACTGTCTCTCTAACACACAGATGGGCATGGTACAACGGTACTGTCTCTCTGACACACGGATGGGCCTGGTACAACGGTACTGTCTCTCTGACACACGGATGGGCATGGTACAACGGTACTGTCTCTCTGACACACGGATGGGCCTGGTACAACGGTACTGTCTCTCTGACACACGGATGGGCCTGGTACAACGGTACTGTCTCTCTGACACACGGATGGGCCTGGTACAACTGTACTGTCTCCCATATGAACACAGTCTCTCCCTCTGAAACACACACAGTGTTGTAACGTGATGTAATGGTGTTTTCTCTCTCTATCATTCAGACTCATACAGTACAAGTCATGTTGCTGATTCACTCCTTCCTGTCTTCTATTGTCCTGTCATCACTCCTCCTCACATCAAACTCCCGTCTTTCACCACCTCTCCTCTCATCCTCTTCCTCATCTCTCTCTTTCCCCCTCTCTTCTTTGGTTTACGGGTCCTATCCCCTCTGTTCATTTAGTGCTCTGATTCTCCCGTCATAAAACGTGTGCAGGACTTCAGGCAAATTTAACGAGAAGCCGCTCGACAAGGTCCAACCCAGCCCGTCAGAACCTTGCATTACACTGATCTGATTTACGATTGATCTGATTTACGATTGGCCCAAACTGGGTAGTAACTCTCACTGCCGTGACGGTTTATTGGCTGGTGTGTTCACTCCGCCCTGTCCTGAATGGCCACTTTGACCTTCTCTGGTAAGTCCATGCCTTTTGGGTGGATAGCTAGGGCTTTCAAAAAAGACCTGGGACCTCATTCTGAAAGGAGAAAATCCTAATAAATAATAATTTATGAAGAAAACATACAAAAGCATACTAATGTCCACTTTGAGTGCTCACTTACAGCAAAGTCATAAGAATGTGTTGGAAGCGGTGCATGCTGCTGTGCTCAACCCTGTCAATGTGAAAGGTCTTAGAGCCTCCTGTATAGTAAGGTTCCCTGTCAGAAATCACTTTGAGTTACCCTCTACTTTCTGTTCTGAGTACAGTGAGTTCAGGTAAATTGACTCAGCGAGTCAAGCTTTTCCCATAAAAACGCTTGACTCTCTGACTTTAAGCGTGGGAGAGAGAACAATCCGTGAGTGTGTAGCACGCAGCACCTGCTATTTCAAAACAAAGAGAAAGAGAGAGAGAGAGAGAGAGAGAGAGAGAGAGAGAGAGAGAGAGAGAGAGAGAGAGAGAAAGAGAGAGAGAGAGAGAGAGCGAGAGAGAGAGAGAGAGAGAGAGAGAAAGAGAGAGAGAGAGAGAGAGAGAGAGAGAGAGAGAGAGAGAGCGAGAGAGAGAGAGAGAGAGAGAGAGAAAGAGAGAGAGAGAGAGAGAGAGCGAGAGAGAGAGAGAGAGAGAGAGAGAAAGAGAGAGAGAGCGAGTGAGAAAGAGAGAGCAAGGGAGAGAGAGAGAGAAAGAGAGAGCGAGTGAGAAAGAGAGAGAGAGAGAGAGAGAGAGAGAGAGAGAGAGAGAGAGAGAGAGAGACATGTATTTTCCTGGTGGTTAAAAGAGACCTGTGTGACACAAGGCATTCTGAGAAAATCAATTCCAAGCTCTTACGGTTCGCTCAATGTTTCACCCCTACGGTGACGCTTTCCAAAAACATGGTCATGTTCTGAAAGGCAGACACACGCCCTCTCTCCCCTTCCCTCCTCCTCTCTCTCTTCCTACTCTTTCTCTCCTGCAGTCCTCCTTTCTTATCTTAGACGAACCGGGACCTGAGAATGAGTTTCAAAAGTAAATCTCACCCCGAGGAGTTGAGTAGTGTTCACCTATACCCTGTCACTCCCACGTCTCTCTTACACACACACACACACACACACACACACACACACACACACACACACACACACACACACACACACACACACACACACACACACACACACACACACAAACACACACACACACACACACAGTCTGAGGTATTCCCTTCCTCCCCAGTAAACAACTATAAGCAGTATATTTATATGTGCTGTTGTGAGCGTGTGTGTGTGTGTGTGTTTCTGTGTGTGTGTTTCTGTTAAGCCTTACAGGCAACAGTGTTGGTTGAGTAAAGATCTACCCTCACGCACACACACACACAGCACAGCAGTTGTTGCTAACGGATGTTGACTATAAGGTTGCTCCCCTCCCTGAATAGCCTTCTTTCAGGTTCCAGCTCATCGTCTGTTGGCAGACTCTCTGTTCATACACACAGGCCAGAGGATGCTGTCTCCTCTTCCAAAACACAGGCTAGAAAACTACAGTGACATGAACACACCATGTAGAACAGAGGTGAAGACACACGTATACAGACACGTATATACACACACACACACACACACACACACACACACACACACACACACACACACTCACACAGACACAGACACACAGACACACACAGACACAGACACACAGACACACACAGACACAGACACAGACACAGACACACACACACACACACACACACACACACACACACACACACACACACAAACACACACACACACACACACACACACACACACACGAGAGCTAAAACACACATAGATAGACAGGGAACTCTCCCTCTCCTCTCCACCTGTCCTCTTCCTCTCCTCTTCATCTCATCTAAACCTCCTCTTCTATCCATTACATTTCCTCTCCCTCTCCTCTCCTTTAAATCTCCTCTTCCTCTCCTTTAAAACTCCTCTCCCTCTCCTTTAAATCTCCTCTCCTTTAAATCTCCTTTAATTCTCCTCGTCCTCTCCTCTCCTTTAAATCTCTTCCCCTCTCTTTTAAATCTCCTCTCCCGCTCCCCTCCTTTAAATCTCCTCTCCTTCAACTCTCCTCTTCCTCTCCTCTCCTTTAAATCTAAACTCCTCTCCTTTAAATCTCCTCTCCCACTCCTTTAAATCTCCTCTCCTGTCCTCTCCCTCTCCTCTCCTTTAAATCTCCCCTCCAACTCTCCTCTCCCTCTCCTCTCATCTAAACCTCCTCTCCTCTCCTTTAAATCTCCTCTCCCTCTCCTCTCCGTTAAATCTAAACTCCTCTCCTTTAAATCTCCTCTCCTTTAATCTCCTCTCCTGTCCTTTCCCTCTCCTCCCCTTTAAATCTCCTCTCCACCTCTCCTCTTCCTCTCCTCTAAATCTCCTCTCCCTCTCCTCTCATCTAAACCTCCTCTCCTCTCCTTTAAATCTCCTCTCCCTCTCCTCTCTTTTAAATCTAAACTCCTCTCCTTTAAATCTCCTCTCCTTTAGATCTCCTCTCCCTCTCCTCTGCCCTGACAGAACTACTAGGTAAACAAGATGAAGGGTGCAAGCTCTGATACTCAGGTACTGAGAGAGATGGCCCCTCGTCTCCTCAATCTGAGTGAGAGAAAGAACACTTAAGCGAGAGAGGAAAGATGAGGGAAAGAGATAAATGCATTTTTTCAAAGTGTAAAGCTCTGAGAGTGAGGGTAGTGTGTGTGTGTGTGTGTGTGTGTGTGTGTGTGTGTGTGTGTGTGTGTGTGTGTGTGTGTGTGTGTGTGTGTGTGTGTGTGTGTGTGTGTGTGTGTGTGTGTGTGTGTGTGTGTGTGTGTGAAAAGCCAGAGCAAAGGTCGTTCAGAAATTCCTGTTCAATAAAATAAAAGTTTGTTGAAACCTTTAGAATGTTTTCAAAGAGAGTAGCTGCTGGTTACAATACATTGAAATAATGATGATGATAATATGAATGCACACACACACACACACATTTGTGCTACAACCAAGAACAATGCTGTTGAGTAGTGCCCTTTCAACAGACATTGAGACAAAGCTATTCAAACTCCAAACCCTCCAACACTGTTACTAAGACTCCACTCCAAGCTTATTCTGCTGTTACTAAGACTCCACTCCAAGCTTGGTCTGCTGTTACTAAGACTCCACTCCAAGCTTGTTCTGCTGTTACTAAGACTCCACTCCAAGCTTGTTCTGCTGTTACTAAGACTACACTCCAAGATTGTTCTGCTGTTACTAAGACTCCACTCCAAGATTGTTCTGCTGTTACTAAGACTCCACTCCAAGCTTATTCTGCTGTTACTAAGACTCCACTCCAAGCTTGTTCTGCTGTTACTAAGACTCCAAGCTTATTCTGCTGTTACTAAGACTCCACTCCAAGCTTGTTCTGCTGTTACTAAGACTCCACTCCAAGCTTGTTCTGCTGTTACTAAGACTCCACTCCAAGCTTGTTCTGCTGTTACTAAGACTCCACTCCAAGCTTGTTCTGCTGTTACTAAGACTCCAAGCTTGGTCTGCTGTTACTAAGACTCCACTCCACTCCAAGCTTGTTCTGCTGTTACTAAGACTCCACTCCAAGCTTGTTCTGCTGTTACTAAGACTCCACTCCAAGCTTGTTCTGCTGTTACTAAGACTCCACTCCAAGCTTGTTCTGCTGTTACTAAGACTCCAAGCTTGGTCTGCTGTTACTAAGACTCCACTCCACTCCAAGCTTGTTCTGCTGTTACTAAGACTCCACTCCAAGCTTGTTCTGCTGTTACTAAGACTCCAAGCTTATTCTGCTGTTACTAAGACTCCACTCCAAGCTTATTCTGCTGTTACTAAGACTCCACTCCAAGCTTGTTCTGCTGTTACTAAGACTCCAAGCTTGGTCTGCTGTTACTAAGACTCCACTCCAAGCTTGTTCTGCCATTACTAAGACTCCACTCCAAGATTGTTCTGCTGTTACTAAGACTCCACTCCAAGCTTATTCTGCTGTTACTAAGACTCCACTCCAAGCTTGTTCTGCTGTTACTAAGACTCCAAGCTTATTCTGCTGTTACTAAGACTCCACTCCAAGCTTGTTCTGCTGTTACTAAGACTCCACTCCAAGCTTGTTCTGCTGTTACTAAGACTCCACTCCAAGCTTGTTCTGCTGTTACTAAGACTCCACTCCAAGCTTGTTCTGCTGTTACTAAGACTCCAAGCTTGGTCTGCTGTTACTAAGACTCCACTCCACTCCAAGCTTGTTCTGCTGTTACTAAGACTCCACTCCAAGCTTGTTCTGCTGTTACTAAGACTCCAAGCTTATTCTGCTGTTACTAAGACTCCACTCCAAGCTTGTTCTGCTGTTACTAAGACTCAACTCCAAGCTTGTTCTGCTGTTACTAAGACTCCACTCCAAGCTTGTTCTGCTGTTACTAAGACTCCACTCCAAGCTTGTTCTGCTGTTACTAAGACTCCACTCCAAGCTTGTTCTGCTGTTACTAAGACTCCACTCCAAGCTTGGTCTGCTGTTACTAAGACTCCACTCCAAGCTTGTTCTGCTGTTACTAAGACTCCACTCCAAGCTTGTTCTGCTGTTACTAAGACTCCACTCCAAGCTTATTCTGCTGTTACTAAGACTCCACTCCAAGCTTGTTCTGCTGTTACTAAGACTCCACTCCAAGCTTGTTCTGCTGTTACAAAGACTCCACTCCAAGCTTGTTCTGCTGTTACTAAGACTCCACTCCAAGCTTGTTCTGCTGTTACTAAGACTCCACTCCAAGCTTGTTCTGCTGTTACTAAGACTCCCCTCCAAGCTTGTTCTGCTGTTACTAAGACTCCACTCCAAGCTTGTTCTGCTGTTACTAAGACTCCACTCCAAGCTTGTTCTGCTGTTACTAAGACTCCAAGCTTGGTCTGCTGTTACTAAGACTCCACTCCAAGATTGTTCTGCTGTTACTAAGACTCCAAGCTTGTTCTGCTGTTACTAAGACTCCAAGCTTGGTCTGCTGTTACTAAGACTCCACTCCAAGATTGTTCTGCTGTTACTAAGACTCCAAGCTTGTTCTGCTGTTACTAAGACTCCCCTCCAAGCTTGTTCTGCTGTTACTAAGACTCCACTCCAAGCTTGTTCTGCTGTTACTAAGACTCCACTCCAAGCTTGTTCTGCTGTTACTAAGACTCCCCTCCAAGCTTGTTCTGCTGTTACTAAGACTCCACTCCAAGGTTGTTCTGCTGTTAATAAGACTCCACTCCAAGCTTGTTCTGCTGTTACTAAGACTCCACTCCAAGCTTGTTCTGCTGTTACTAAGACTCCACTCCAAGCTTATTCTGCTGTTACTAAGACTCCACTCCAAGCTTGTTCTCGTGTTACTAAGACTCCACTCCAAGCTTGTTCTGCTGTTACTAAGACTCCAAGCTTGTTCTGCTGTTACTAAGACTCCACTCCAAGCTTGGTCTGCTGTTACTAAGACTCCAAGCTTGTTCTGCTGTTACTAAGACTCCAAGCTTGTTCTGCTGTTACTAAGACTCCAAGCTTGGTCTGCTGTTACTAAGACTCCAAGCTTGTTCTGCTGTTACTAAGACTCCAAGCTTGGTCTGCTGTTACTAAGACTCCAAGCTTGTTCTGCTGTTACTAAGACTCCACTCCAAGATTGGTCTGCTGTTACTAAGACTCCAAGCTTGTTCTGCTGTTACTAAGACTCCAAGCTTGTTCTGCTGTTACTAAGACTCCAAGCTTGGTCTGCTGTTACTAAGACTCCAAGCTTGTTCTGCTGTTACTAAGACTCCAAGCTTGGTCTGCTGTTACTAAGACTCAAAGCTTGTTCTGCTGTTACTAAGACTCCACTCCAAGCTTGGTCTGCTGTTACTAAGACTCCACTCCAAGCTTGGTCTGCTGTTACTAAGACTCCAAGCTTGTTCTGCTGTTACTAAGACTCCAAGCTTGGTCTGCTGTTACTAAGACTCCACTCCAAGATTGTTCTGCTGTTACTAAGACTCCAAGCTTGTTCTGCTGTTACTAA